>NC_086100.1:203163019-203200519 GCF_963921235.1 Mobula hypostoma | reverse complement strand
TAGCAGCTGCACTGCATTTATAAATATTGTATTTATACAGCCCGCGGACACTTCACCAATTAATTGTCTACCTTTGTATGTGAGAGATTGTCTGAGTTAGGTACAATAGCCTAACCATTGAGTGGTATAGCAAATGTCAGGAGTTGGTATTTTAGCACGGAACTATTGTTGATTTTTAATAAATGTGCAATATGACTGAATACAAAACAGTTCATGGACAACAAAATGAAATATTTACTGAGCCGATTATCACAAGCGACGCGGTGCTTCACAGTTATCGATGCTGTGAAATGTATTCCATTATATCTACATCGGACACGGTTACAGACATCTGTGGCATCGAGTTTGCTGCTGGACGTTGAATTCCTCTCCGACACTACCCTATGATGGATTCAGCGGGAGGCGTCATGTCTGTCTGTGACTTTGTGTCAGACTGCGCTGTATATGCTGGAATCAGTCAATGTACTGTTCTAAAGTCAGTGAAGTGGCAAATGCTGGAATAGGAAACAAACTCGGTGAACGCTGGAAGCGCTAATCCACAGGCACTTTGTATGGAAAGAGAAACCAGTTAACACTCGTGTTAGGGGTCTCTCTGAGTACTGTTCAGAGGAGTGATACCTTAACTGTTTTTCCACATATTCTGTTTTGCCTGGATGAGCGTTTCCAGCATTTTCTGCTTTTGTTCCTTTCTTCGGCTCTTCTGTCGAAGAGAGGGATCACCATGGAAGTTGATGATTTAACTTCATGGAAAGTAATGGAAAAATCCCTCCAGCAACGCCCGGATTTAATCGTTTCATCCGTATTCAGATTATATTGCCTTTAGTTTACTCTGTAAACTCCTTATCTGTCTCCGCCAGCTGAGCGCTCTCTCCGGACCCTCCCACCGCTAAATGTAATAATAAAGTGGAAATATTACAGGATCACTCAAACTGCTGCATTGGCTGCTGTTCAATGTTTTCGCAAATTCTGTTCCTTGTCTCTCTTTAGTGAACTTGGTGGCGATTGTGATCCTGTCCCGGGGAAAGTGCGGTCTCTCCAAATGTGTCACTCGCTACCTGGTGGGAATGGCAGCGGCCGATCTCCTGGTCGTTATCTCCGACCCGCTGCTGAGGTGGACTGCTGAGATTTATTTTCCCAAATCATTCCTGTTCATCACTCCTGTGTGCAGACTCGGTGATTGGTTGACATTTCCGAGCACGGCGGCCTCGGTCTGGCTGACTGTCGCTTTCACCGTCGATCGATTTGTGGCTATTTGCTGTGAGAAGCTGAAAACAAAATATTGCACCGAGAGAACGGCGGCTGTGGTTATCGGGACAGTGAGTGTGGTGGTCTGTTTGGAGACTGTCCCCTGGGTTTTTATCTACGAACCTATGGAAATAATTGATGGAGTTCCCTGGTACTGTGTTTTTACACCGAGCTACAGAAACTCTCCCTCATGGGCCGCATTTGAGATTTTTCACCGCATTTTCTACCCTTGCGTCCCATTCTTTCTGATGTTGCTGTTCAATATTCTGACTGTCAGGCGGATTCTAGCGGCCAGTCGAGCCCGTAGGAGGCTCCGGCGACAAAAGAGTGGAGAGAATGACAAGGACCGGGAGATGGAGAACCGACGCAAATCCATCGTTTTGCTCTTCAGCGTAACCGGTAGTTCCATATTGTTATGGGGAGCACTAGTGGTATTTTCTTTCTATAGACGGATTTCAATGAGTTTTGTTTATTCTGTCACCGATCCCCGTTACATCACAGAACACACATCGGCAATGCTGCAGGTCCTTAGTTCCTGCACCAACACGTGTATTTACGCCCTGACTCAGAGCAAATTCCGAGAGGAACTAAAGAATGGTATGAAATATCCGCTGAATTGGATTTTGAAATTCAAGAAACGTGAGAAATAAATGCTGTAAAGTATTATAATTCAGCGCCTTCATGCTCCCTGTTCTATCCCCCCACTTGTGGGTAAATGGAAATAATTTGATGAGCAGAGTTACAAAACGAACACAAGAAAATCGTAGATACTCGAAATACAAACAATGCACAGAAAATCAGATCCTGATGAAGGGCTTCGGCCCGAAATGTCTACTTTTATACTTTTCCACGCACAAGATGCTGGCGGAACTCAGCGGGACAGGTTCTATTATGGAAAAGAGTAAACTCCGAGCGTTTCGTTCCGTGACCCGTCATCAGAGTCCTCTCAACTGTTTACTCTTTTCCATTGTGTGTGCCTATTGCCATTGAGTAACAAAACAGCTGTTTAGAACTGATTCCGACGGCATCACTAGCCTCACCATTCCACAGAAATCCTTTCTCCACCTCACGTCCCGTCCTGTTAAATTGAAGCTTTAGGCGAACCTGTTACCCCCGCTTCCATGTTCTCACAAAACCGCCTGACCTTGGAGTTTATTTTCTTCTTTATCTTCCACTCCTCTTCCCGTCATAACCCGTCCTTTCAATCACCCTCCCTTTTCCACTCTTCCCCTTTCTGTGGGTTTCCCTTCTCACTGCCAGCTTTAAATATCTTCCTGTAGAAAATTTTAACTTCTTTACAATTGTGGACAAAATGCTTTAACTTGAACTTGTTGCTGTTTCAGAGATATATATTCTAATAATGTGTTTTGTTTCAACACGTGTGCAGTCTCCCTTGTTTGCCAATGCATCTGTAAATACCTTGAGCTGAACCAAGCATAATACAATGGATGAATTTTAAAACAATTTTCATTACCAAGAGGCTATTAGAAAGCACATAAATATACAGGGAATGGAAGGGTATGATTCACATGTAGCAAACAAACACTTTGGGCGGGGGTACACAGTCAGGAGTATCGGTGGAAATGAGTGAGATTGCAGGATGGTACGTTTCCTCTATCATGCTGGGTCCAAGTATGTCTGTGAGAAAGTACTGGACATTCTGAAAGAGCAGGGCGAGCAGTCAGAGGTCCTTCCCAGAAGTAACACCAGAGAGACAAGATCATGCAAAGAGAATTTGGAGAGTTCGTCAGAAAGTTAAGAAGTGGGAACTTGGGGTGGGGATCTCAGGCTATCTCCAGGTACCACATGCTTGCAAAGTAAGAGATAAGTGTAAGTTGGTACACTTAAAGGTGTGGCTAACAATCTGGATAATGCAAGCTAGTACACTTAAATATGTGGCTAGCAAGCTTTTGCATGAGGGAGGGCATCACAAACACCGATCATAGAGCTCTCTTCAATTATGTGAAGAACAAAAAGATGAGAGGAGTGAAGGTAGGACCGGTTGGAGATAAAGGTGGGAAGATGTGCCTGGAGGCTGTGGAAGTAAGCAAGGTCCTCAATGAATACTTCTCTTCGGTATTCACCAATGAGAGGGAGCTTGATGACGGTGAGGACAAAGAATTCTATCAGGCTTGTTAGACACGATCTGCCCTTCATAAAGCCATGCTGTCTGTCCCTGATCAGACCATGATTCTCTAAATGCCCAGAGATCCTATCTTTAAGAATCTTTTCCAACAGCTTTCCAACCACAGACGTAAGGCTCAATGGTCTATAATTACCCGGACTAGTCCTACTAACTTTTTTGAACAAGGGGACAACATTCGACTCCCTCCAATCCTCCGGTACCATTCCCATGGACAACGAGGACATAAAGATCCTAGCCAGAGGCTCAGCAATCTCCTCCCTCGCCTTGTGGAGCAGCCTGGGGAATATTCCGTCAGGCTCCGGGGACTTATCCGTCCTAATGTATTTTAACAACTCCAACACCTCCTCTCCCTTAATATCAACCAGAACATCAACCGCTCTCATATTGTCCTCACCGTCATCGTTCCCTCTCATTGGTGAATACCGAAGAGAGGTATTGATTGAGGACCTCGTTCACTTTCAGAGCCTCCAGGCACATCTTCCCACCTTTATCTCCAATCGGTCCTACCTTCATTGCTGTTATCCTTTTGTTCTTCACATAATTGAAGAATGCCTTGGGGTTTTCCTTTACCCTATTCACCAAGGCCTTCTCATGCCCCCTTCTTGCTCTTCTCAGCCCCTTTGTAAGCTCCTTTCTTACTTCCCTATATTCCTCAATAGACCCATCTGATCCTTGCTTCCAAAACCTCAAGTGTGCTGCCTTCTTCCACTGGACTAGATTTTCTTCCTCACTTGTCACCCATGGTTCCTTCACCCTACCATTCTTTATCTTCCTAACCGGGTCGAATTTATCCCTAACATCCTGCAAGAGATCTCTAAATATCGACCACATGTCCATAGTACATTTCCCTGCAAAAACATCATCCCAACTCACACCCGCAAATCCTAGCCTTATAGGCTTGTAATTTGCCCTTCCCCAAATAAAAATTTTCCTGTCCTCTGATTCTGACCTTTTCCATGATAATGTTAAAGGCCAGGGAGCGGTGGTCACTGTCCCCCAGGTGCTCACCTACTGAGAGATCTGTGACCTGACCCGGTTCATTACCTAGTACTAGATCTAGTGTGGCATTCCCCATAGTTTGCCTGTCCACATACTGTGACAGGAATCCATCCTGGACACACTTAACAAACTCTGCCCCATCCAAACCCTTGGAACTAATCAGGTGCCAATCAATATTAGGGAAGTTAAATTCACCCATGATAACAAACCTGTTATTTTAGCACCTTTCCAAAATCTGCCTCCCAATCTGCTCCTCTCTATCTCTGCTGCTACCAGGGGGCCTATAGAATACCCCCAATAGAGTAACTGCTCCCTTCCTGCTCCTGACTTCCACCCATACTGACTCAAAAGGGGATCCTGCTACATTACCCACCCTTTCTGTAGCTGTAATAGTATCCCTGACCAGTAATGCCACCCCTCCTCCCCCTTTCCCCCCACTCTATCCCTTTTAAAGCACTGAAATCCAGGAATATTGAGAATCCATTCCTGCCCTGGTGTCAGCCAAGACTCCATAATGCCTACTACATCATTAGATTATGAGAACAATCAGTCCTCTTATATTGTCATTTAGGAATGCATACATGCATTAAGAAATGATACAATGTTTCTCCGGAGTGATATCACAGAAAGCAGGACAAACCAAAGACTAACACTGACTGAACCACATAATTATAACATATAGTTACAGCAGTGCAAAGCAATACTAGAATTTGATGAAGAACAAACCAGGAGTTCAAGGTACATTTTGGTCACCATATACACCATATAATTTTCTTGTCTAATTAACAAATCTGTGGAATAATAACTATAACAGAATCAATGGAAGTCCTTCCCCCTTGGGCGTTCAGATTGTGGAGGACAACAAACTGTGCAAATGCAAAAAGAAGACACAACAATTAAATTATCAATAAATACTGAGAATTTGAGTTGAAGTGTCCTTGAAAATAAGTTCACTGCTTGTGCAAACATTTCACTGGCCGCTTTCCAGTGACTGGAGTTGCTAGGAGTCAGGCTGTCTGAGGATCTAACCTGCTTCCAAAATAACAATGCGGCTATAAAGAAAACATGACATGGTTCTATTTCATTAAGAGTTTGAAGTGATTTGGTTTCTCAACTGAAACACTCAAAAACCTCTATTAAGGTACCATGGAGACTATTCTCCCAGACTGCATCACTGTCGGGCGGGAGTGGGTGGCGTCCCGAAAGAATGTACTGAAATTTATAAAGTCAGTTTCCATGACATCTTCAATTCACAGTACCTCATAAAGATGACTTCTGTAATGAAGGACTCCCATCACTCAGGGCATGCTCTTTTCTCATTGTTATGGTCAAGAAGGAGGTACCGAAGCCTGTAGGCACACACGCAGTGATTCTTGAACAGCTTCGTCCCCTCTGCCATATGATTTCTGAATAGGCATTGAATCCATGAACACTACGTCACTTTTTAGTCTGTATTATTTCTTTATTTTTCACTGATTCAATATGTATATACGTTTACTGTAATTGACTTACTTGTTTATTTTTTTCCTTTCTATATTATCATGTATTGCATTGAACAGCTGTTAATTCAACAAATTTCACGAAATATGCCGCTGATAACAAACCTGATTCTGATTTTGACTCTGATGAAAGGGATTCTTGAACAGCCTGGGGATTAGGCTGAGGAATGGTAAATGATGTTCAATCCTGATGAGTGAGGAGTGGCAAGATGTGAGGTCATAACAGAGGAGGACTTTATAAACACATCTCAGCCTGTCACAAAAACTTGCCTCCCCTCCATTGATCACCTGCATTTGCTGCTGCCCCAGGAAAGCAGTTAACATGATCAAAGATCATTCCCAGCCCTGTCATTCTCTCTTCTCACACTTTCCATTGGGCAGCAGTCAAAAAAGTGTAAGAACACACAGCAGCAGGATGAGGGACAACATCTATCACACTGTTACAGTGCCTAATAAAGTATTCATTCTCCCTCGGAAGTTTTCATGTCTAATTGTTTTACAACATTTAATGCAGTGGATATAATCTGGCTTTTTTTACACTAATCAACAGATAAAGAGCTTTTGTGCCAAAGTGAAAACAGATATCTACAACGTGATGAAACACAATAATTGATTGCATAAGTATTCTGCCCCTTTAATATGACACAGCAAACCATCACTGGTACAGCCAATTTGTTTTAGAAGACACATAAATATTTAAAAGGAGATCACCGTGTGCGGTCAGGAGGTTTCAATTGACTGTAGTAAAAATACAGTTGTATCTGGCAGGGCCAATTGCCGATGCCTTGGCAAAAACTACACTATGAAGACTGAAGACTCCAAGCAACTGCATGAAAGGCTATTGAAAGGAAGAAAATTGGTGAAGTACCCAGGCAACAGTTATTTATGCGCAGTCTCTCCTACCTCCGCCACTGAAGCTTGTAACTCCTCCCGATTTATCATAGGTTGCTTGGTGGCCTCCATCACTAGTCCACTTCTTGCACAATCTCTCAGTACTTGTGGACAGCCTGCTGTTGGCAGATTTACACCTGTGTAATATTCTTTCCAATGTTTGATTATTGACTTAACTGTACTTTAAGGAATATTCAGTGACTTGGAAATTTACTTTCATCGATCTCGTGACTTCTGCTTCATGATAACCTTTTCATGGAATTGATGATTCTAGTGGTTTACGGTCCAGTGATCAAGGCAAATAGACAGGATTAAATAGAAATGGAAAAGATGAATTGTTCTACATGTTTTGATGTAACTGTGACAAATAACGATAATCTTTAAAACAGGAAGGAAGAGGTGAAGACAATAGACAGGAGTTCAAGGTACATTTTGGTCACTATATACACCATATAATTTTCTTGTCTACTTAACAAATCTGTAGAATAATAACTATAACAGAATCAATGGAAGTCCTTCCCCCTTGGGCATTCAGAGTGCGGAGGACAACAAACTGTGCAAATGCAAAAAGAACACACAACAATTAAATTATCAATAAATACTGAGAATTTGAGTTGAGGTGTCCTTGAAAGTAAGTTCATTGGCTGTGCAAATATTTCAATGATGGGGCAAGTGAAGGTGAGTGAAGCTAGTTCCTTTGGGCACAAGAGTAAATGGAAGTAGGCTGTTTCCACTTTCTCAACCACGGCTTTAGTATCTCTCATCAATCAGAATTATTGAAACCAGACAGCCTTGTTCTTTACCCTAAAAGGAGCATGCAAATCCTGAACTCCTGATATCACACTTTTAAAGGCCTCCCAGTTGTCAGATGCATCTTTCCTGTAAACAATCTTGCCCAGTCAACCACTGCAAGACCCCGCTTAATGGCTCCTAACTTTGCTTTAATACTGATCAAGAACTTAACATGTTAATGGATTGCATTGTTCACCATAACCATGTTAAAAGCTATGAAAATTCTGGTTATTGGAGCCAAACTGCTCACTAACAGACAATTGTGCCACTTACACTACATCATCCGGAAGGAGTCCCAGTGTTGTACCCACTCAAGCAGTGTTCTTCTCTATCTTGATGAAGGAAGCTTTCTTGGACACATTTCACAAATTCAGCTCCATGCCTTTTACACTATGAAATGCGCAGTCAATATTACGAAATTAAAATCTCTTACTAATACTGCCGTATTGTGTTTACAACTGCAGTCTCACTGCATATCCGTGATTCCCATTTCTGCTGACTGTAGGGGTTGCTATGATGCCATATCCTTATGTCTAATTAGTATCCATAAGGCCTCGTTAGATGTTTCAGCAACGAATAATGTCCTCTATACAGATCATTATCCTGTTCATTGCACTCAAGATGGTATCCACACTGCTCCCCCGCCCCCCCACCCTCCCACCTTCCCTGCATCTTTTTATCCTGGAACACTAACTCGGACCATAAGAAATAGGGGCAGACTTAGGCAATTCCGCCAAATCCAGTCTACTCCACGATGGCTGAGTTTTTTTCATCCGTTTTAACACCATTCGCTTACCTGTTCCCCATAACACATGGATGCACTGACTAATCAAAAACCCATCAATCTTCCTTTTGCACTAGAACATAGAACATAGAATAGTACAGCACAGTACAGTCCATTCAGCCCACAATGTTGTGCTGACCCTCAAACCCTGCCTCCGATATAAACCCCCACCTTAAATTCCTCCATATACCTATCTAGTAGTCTCTTAGACTTCACTAGTGTATCTGCCTCCACCACTGACTCAGGCAGCGCATTCCACACACCAACCACTCTCTGAGTGAAAAACCTTCCTCTAATATCCCCCTTGAACTTCCCACCCCTTACCTTAAAGCCATGTCCTCTTGTATTGAGCAGTGGTGTCCTGGGGAAGAGGCGCTGGCTATCCACTCTATCTATTCCTCTTATTATCTTGCACACCTCTATTATGTCTCCTCTCATCCTCCTTCTCTCCAAAGAGTAAAGCCCTAGCTCCCTTAATCTCTGATCATAATACATACTCTCTAAACCAGGCAGCATCCTGGTAAATCTCCTTTGTACCCTTTCCAATGCTTCCACATCCTTCCTATAGTGAGGTGACCAGAACTGGACACGGTACTCTAAGTGTGGCCTAACCAGAGTTTTATAGAGCTGCATCATTACATCGCGACACTTAAACTCTATCCCTCGACTTATGAAAGCTAACACTCCATAAGCTTTCTTAACTACCCTATCTACCTGTGAGGCAACTTTCAGGGATCTGTGGACATGTACCCCAGATCCCTCTGCTCCTCCACACTACCAAGTATCCTGCCATTTACTTTGTACTCTGCCTTGGAGTTTGTCCTTCCAAAGTGTACCACCTCACACTTCTCCGGGTTGAACTCCATCTGCCACTTCTCAGCCCACTTCTGCATCTTATCAATGTCTCTCTACAATCTTTGACAATCCTGTACACTATCTACAACACCACCAGCCTTTGTGTCGTCTGCAAACTTGCCAGCCCACCTTTCTACCCCCACGTCCAGGTCGTTAATAAAAATCACGAAAAGTAGAGGTCCCAGAGCAGATCCTTGTGGGACACCACTAGTCACAATCCTCCAATCTGAATGTACTCCCTCCACCACCATCCTCTGCCTTCTGCAGGCAAGCCAATTCTGAATCCACCTGACTAAACTTCCCTGGATCCCATACCTTCTGACTTTCTGAATAAGCCTACCGTGTGGAACCTTGTCAAATGCCGTACTAAAATCCATATAGATCACATCCATTGCACTACCCTCATTTATATGCCTGGTCACCTCCTCAAAGAACTCTATCAGGCTTGTTAGGCACGATCTGCCCTTCACAAAGCCATGCTGACTGTCCCTGATCAGACCATGATTCTCTAAATGCCCAGAGATCCTATCTTTAAGAATCCTTTCCAACAGCTTTCCCACCACAGACATAAGGCTCACTGGGCTATAATTACCCAGACTATCCCTACTACCTTTTTTGAACAAGGGGACAACATTCGCCTCCCTCCAATTCTCTGGTACCATTCCCGTGGACAACGAGGACATAAGGATCCTAGCCAGAGGCTCAGCAATCTCTTCCCTTGCCTCATGGAGCAGCCTGGGGAATATTCCGTCAGGTCCCAGGGACTTATCCTTCCTAATGTATTTTAACAACTCCAACACCTCCTCCCCCTTAATATCAATATGCAATTGTCCTCACCATCATCATGTTTCCTCTCATTGGTGAATACTGAAGAGAAGTATTCCTTGAGGACCTCGCTCACTTCCGCAGCCTCCAAGCACATCTTCCCACCTTTATCTCTAATCGGTCCTACCTTCACTCCTGTCATCCTTTTTTTCTTCACATAATTGAAGAATGCCTTGGGATTTTCCTTTACCCTACTCGCCAAGGCCTTCTCATGCCCCCTTCTTGCTCTTCTCAGCTCCTTCTTAAGCTCCGTTCTTGCTTCCCTATATTCCTCAATAGTACTGAATGGCTTCACCTCTACACCTGTCTGTGGCAATTAATTCCAGTTTCACTACCCACTTTCTGAAGCAATTGCTTTTTATTTTAGATCTAGATGGATGTCTCTCTATTCTGAGACTGTGCGCTTTGGTCCTACATGCCTCCACTACAGGAATAAATTGCATTCATTTCAAGAGGAATAGTGTATAAGAGTAAGGAGGTGTTGATGAGGCTCTATGGAGCACTGGTGAGACCTCATTTGGAATACCGTGTGCAGTTTTGGGCCCCCTATCTTAGAAGGGATGTACTGATGTTGGAGAGAGTTCAGAGAAGATCCTGGAATGCCGGGTCTTACATATGAGGAGCATTTGTCGGCTCTTGGACTGTATTCATTAGAGTATAGAAGAATGAGAGGGGATCTCATAGAAACATTTCGAATGTTGAAAGGGTTGGACAGAGTAGATGTGGAAAGGATGTTTCACTTGGTGGGTGAATCCAGGACAAGAGGCCACATTCTTAGATTTAGAGGGTACCCATTTAAAACAGAGATGAGGAGAATTTTTTTTAGCCAGAGGGTCGTGGATTTATGGAATTCATTGTCACACACAGCTGTGGAAGCCTGGTCATTGAGGGTGTTTCAGGAGGAGATTGATAGGTACCTAATTAGTCAGGGTATCAAGGGATATGGGGAAAAGCAGTAAATTGGAACTAGATAGGAGAATAGTTTAGCTCATAGTGGAGTGGCAGAGCAGACTCGATGGGCCGAATAGCCTACTTCTGCTCCTTTGTCTTGTCATCTTGTGAATTGAATTGACTTTATTTCTTACATCCTTCACATACACGAGGAGTAAAAATCTTTACGTTACATCTCCATCTAAATGAACAATGTGCAATTATTGTATTTTGGAATTGAAAATACATGTGGACTAGGATGTTATCTGTCCTGTGCTATCACCAGTGGGATCATCAGTTGATCTGCCACCTGTCTTCAGGAGTTTCGGCCCGCTTATGATCAAGATCCCTCGAGGTGGTGGGCCAGCAGTGCTAAAGCACCACCTCCCACCGGTGAGCTTAAAAACTTGGCATCTGCCTCTATCAGAGTTGTTGGTCACTTCCATCCAACAGATAGTCTACTCTTCAGGTGTCTATGCAACTACTGAAGGTTTTGCAAGATATGTATACACTGTCTGACTATCTGCCCCTCTGGACATACCTGGTCCACACCCATGCTGATCCTGTCTCTGCTGCCTCAGCTACTGCCCTGCTGGTTGACTTGATCTCTCTTCTAGTGAAGCCAAGGTCACGCAGCCACTTCTGGAAAGTGAACACAATAAACCCAGTGAAGCTGAGTGAAGAGCCATTGAGATCGTATCTGCCATTGACTTATTGTGGCAATAGGTAAATTGCAAAGGGTCCAAGTTCTTGCTGAGACAGGAGTTCAGTTTGGTCATGAGAAACCTCTCAAAACATTTCATTGCTGTAGATGTTAGTGCTACAAAGCAATAATCATTAAGGCTGCTCGCATTGTTTTTCTTACGCACTGGTATAATTATTGCTTTTTTGAAGCAAGTGGGAACTTCTGCCTGAAAAAGTGAGAGGTTGAAAATGTCCTTGAATACTCCCATGAATTGGTTGGCACAGGTTTTCAGAGCCTTACCAGGTACTCCAATGTCAGGAGACGCAAAGAAAACAACAGATCAACTACGTGGATGAACAAAGATATATATATATATATATGATGAAAAGACAGTTCTTTAAGGAACACAGAATAGAAAATAGCGATACATTTTAACAATAAGGTTTATGAAAATATAAGAACTACAGTCAAGTGGGAAATTCAGCTTAGCAAAGACAGGTTGAGAAGGATATTGCTGATAATATTAAGATTGACCACAAGAGATTTTGTCAATACTTTTATCATAAAAAAATGCTAAATGGAAAGTTAGGAATAACAGTGGGCTGTTAAATCATGAGTGGAGGACATAGTGGATACTCTTAACTCTTATTTTGCTAAAGTGTTCATCTGCAAAGATGTTAAAACATAGAAACATAGAAACATAGAAACATAGAAAATAGGTGCAGGAGTAGGCCATTCGGCCCTTCGAGCCTGCACCGCCATTTATTATGATCATGGCTGATCATCCAACTCAGAACCCAGCCTTCCCTCCATACCCCCTGACCCCTGTAGCCACAAGGGCCATATCTAACTTCCTTCTAAACATAGCTAATGAACTGGCCTCAACAGTTTGCTGTGGCAGAGAATTCCACAGATTCACCACTCTCTGTGTGAAGAAGTTTTTCCTAACCTCGGTCCTAAAAGGCTTCCCCTCTATCCTCAAACTGTGACCCCTCGTTCTAGACCTCCCCAACATCGGGAACAATCTTCCCGCATCTAGCCTGTCCAATCCCTTTAGGATCTTATACGTTTCAATCAGATCCCCCCTCAATCTTCTAAATTCCAACGAGTACAAGCCCAGTTCATCCAGTCTTTCTTCATATGAATGACCTGCCATCCCAGGAATCAATCTGGTGAACCTTCTTTGTACTCCCTCTATGGCAAAGATGTCTTTCCTCAGATTAGGGGACCAAAACTGCACACAATACTCCAGGTGTGGTCTCACCAAGGCCTTGTACAACTGCAGTAGTACCTCCCTGCTCCTGTACTCGAATCCTCTCGCTATAAATGCCAGCATACCGTTCGCCTTTTTCACCGCCTGCTGTACCTGCATGCCCACTTTCAATGACTGGTGTATAATGACACCCAGGTCTCGTTGCACCTCCCCTTTTCCTAATCGGCCACCATTCAGATAATAATCTGTTTTCCTATTTTTGCCACCAAAGTGGATAACTTCACATTTATCCACATTAAATTGCATCTGCCATGAGTTTGCCCACTCACCCAACCTATCCAAGTCACCCTGCATCCTCTTAGCATCCTCCTCACTGCTAACACTGCCACCCAGCTTCGTGTCATCCGCAAACTTGGAGATGCTGCATTTAATTCCCTCATCCAAGTCATTAATATATATTGTAAACAACTGGGGTCCCAGCACTGAGCCTTGCGGTACCCCACTAGTCACCGCCTGCCATTCTGAAAAGGTCCCGTTTATTCCCACTCTTTGCTTCCTGTCTGCTAACCAATTCTCCACCCACACCAATACCTTACCCCCAATACCGTGTGCTTTAAGTTTGCACACTAATCTCCTGTGTGGGACCTTGTCAAAAGCCTTTTGAAAATCCAAATATACCACATCCACTGGTTCTCCCCTATCCACTCTACTAGTTACATCCTCAAAAAATTCTATGAGATTCGTCAGACATGATTTTCCTTTCACAAATCCATGCTGACTTTGTCCGATCATTTCACCGCTTTCCAAATGTGCTGTTATCACATCCTTGATAACTGACTCCAGCAGTTTCCCCACCACCGACGTTAGGCTAACCGGCCTATAATTCCCCGGTTTCTCTCTCCCTCCTTTTTTAAAAAGTGGGGTTACATTAGCCACCCTCCAATCCTCAGGAACTAGTCCAGAATCTAACGAGTTTTGAAAAATTATCACTAATGCATCCACTATTTCTTGGGCCACTTCCTTAAGCACTCTGAGATGCAGACCATCTGGCCCTGGGGATTTATCTGCCTTCAATCCCTTCAATTTACCCAACACCACTTCCCTACTAACATGTATTTCGCTCAGTTCCTCCATCTCACTGGACCCTCTGTCCCTTACTATTTCTGGAAGATTATTTATGTCCTCCTTAGTGAAGACAGAACCAAAGTAATTATTCAATTGGTCTGCCATGTCCTTGCTCCCCATAATCAATTCACCTGTTTCTGTTTGCAGGGGACCTACATTTGTCTTTATCAGTCTTTTCCTTTTTACATATCTATAAAAGCTTTTACAGTCCGTTTTTATGTTCTCTGCCAGTTCTCTCTCATAATCTTTTTTCCCCTTCCTAATTAAGCCCTTTGTCCTCCTCTGCTGAACTCTGAATTTCTCCCAGTCCTCAGGTGAGCCACTTTCTCTGGCTAATTTGTATGCTACTTCTTTGGAATTGATACTATCCCTAATTTCTCTTGTCAGCCACGGGTGCACTACCTTCCTTGATTTATTCTTTTCCCAAACTGGGATGAACAATTGTTGTAGTTCATCCATGCAACCTTTAAATGCCTGCCATTGCATATCCACCGTCAATCCTTGAAGTGTCATTTGCCAGTCTATCTTAGCTAATTCACGTCTCATACCTTCAAAGTTACCCCTCTTTAAGTTCAGAACCTTTGTTTCTGAATTAACTACGTCACTCTCCATGTTAATGAAGAATTCCACCATATTATGGTCACTCTTACCCAAGGGGCCTCTCACGACAAGATCGCTAATTAACCCTTCCTCATTGCTCAAAACCCAGTCCAGAATAGCCTGCTCTCTAGTCGGTTCCTCGACATGTTGGTTCAAAAAACCATCCCGCATACATTCCAAGAAATCCTCTTCCTCAGCACCTTTACCAATTTGGTTCACCCAGTCTACATGTAGATTGAAGTCACCCATTATAACTGCTGTTCCTTTATTGCACACATTTCTAATTTCCTGTTTAATACCATCTCCGACCTCACTGCTACTGTTAGGTGGCCTGTACACAACTCCCACCAGCGTCTTCTGCCCCTTAGTGTTACGCAGCTCTACCCATATCGATTCCACATCTTCCCGGCTTATGTCCTTCCTTTCTATTGCGTTAATCTCTTTTTTAACCAGCAATGCCACCCCACCTCCCCTTCCTTCATGTCTATCCCTCCTGAATATTGAATATCCCTGAACGTTGAGCTCCCATCCCTGGTCACCCTGGAGCCATGTCTCTGTGATCCCAACTATATCATAATCATTAATAACAATCTGCACTTTCAATTCATCCACCTTATTATGAATGCTCCTTGCATTGACACATAAAGCCTTCAGGCACTCTTTTACAACTCTCTTAGCCCTTTTTAATGCTTGCCCTGGATTTGTCGGCCTGCCACTTTTACTTTTCCCCTTTGTACTTTTTGCTTCTACGCTCACTTTACACCCCTCTGTCTCTCTGCACTGGTTCCCATCCCTCTGTTGTGAACTATGTTAAAATATGTTAAAAATAAAGTTGCTTGAGCTGATTCAGAGATCCTAGTAAGTAAGGTCCTGCTTCAGCTGAAAAGGTTGAAAGTTAATAAATCTCAGTGTCGGACAACATATCTCCAAGGGTACTTAAAGAAGTCTATGATTAAAAATACAAACACATAACAAGAATTTTTCAAAACTCTGTGAAGATTGATGAAGCCTTTAATGACTTGAAATGGGCTAACATTTTCCTGATATGTAAGAGGGGTGACCCTTTTAACTGCTCACCAGTAAGATCAGTGTGCATAGTGAGTACGATAAGAGCAACATTAATAAACACAGAGTTGGAAAAGCATCTGATAAGAACAGGGGTGCAGAGAGTGGGAATAAAAGGATCCTTGCCCGGATGACTGCCAGTGACTAGTGGTGTTCCGCAGGGATTGGTGTCGGTGCTAACTGGAGAAACTCCGGATGCAATGTACTTTTCCTTTTCTGTCAGCAGGAAGGCAGCATGGGTTCAGAAAGGGTAAATCATGTCTTACTAATATGTTGCAGGTCTATGAAGAGGAAAATAAAATTTATCATAACAAGAAAGAGGTGGTATCATTTACTGGGGCTTCAGAAGGATCTTGAGAAGGTACCACAGAAGAGGTTGATATTCAAATTACAGGAGGTAGGGATGCAGGGTATGGAATACGAATGTGAGGAGAATTGGCTCAAAAACAGAAAGGAAAGGAAAGCGTTATGGTGAGAGGATCATTTTCACACCCGGAAGATGTTCTACAAGAATCAGTTTTAGGATTGCTGCTGCTTTTATTTACATTAATGATTTGGATAAGCACAGAACAAATAAACTAGCTAAGTTTGCAGATGTCACAGAATTAGAGACGGGCAAATAACATTCAGGCAGCATAATCAATACAGGTAGGTCTAAACAAAATCCTGAGGTGGGCAGATAAATAACAGGTGAAATTTAATGTAAGTAAGTGTAAAATATTACATTTAGGAGGTAGAAGTATTAGATATAAATATACAATGGGAATCTTGAGTAAGAAAGTGCAGGATTTGAGTCTCCTGGAAGACATCACTGTCAACATCTAGGCAATGCACTGAAGCAATTCGGAAGGCTCATGTAATGTCTGGCTATACAATGCGCTCAGAGGAGTTCAGAGCTGGAGACGTCTTCTTCAGCTGTTTCATGCACTTGTGAGGCCACGCCTTGAGAACTGGGTACATTTCGGATCTCAATATTTTGTAAGGGATGTGAAGGCACTGGAAAGAGATCAGAGAAGGGCGACTATTGTTATTGCAGGATTGCAGGCTGTGAGCGATGCAGAAAGATTCAGAGAATTGAATCTATTTGGCATGAGCTGACATTTAATGGGAGGACATATGACAATAGGCTATTGCGGGATGCGAGGAGGAGATTGCTGAGCCTCTGGCAATGATCTTTGCATCATCAATGGGGATAGGAGAGGTTCCAGAGGATTGGAGGGTTGCAGATATTGTTCCCTTATTCAAGAAGGGGAGTAGAGATAGCCCAGAAAATTATAGACCAGTGAGTCTTACTTCAGTGGTTGGTAAGTTGATGGCGAGGATCCGAAAAGACAGGACTTATGTACATTTGGAGAGGTATAATATGATTAGAAATAGTCAGCATGGCTTTGTCAAAGGCAGGTCGTGCCTTATGGGCCTGACTGAATTTTCTGAGGATGTGACATTAATGAAGGAAGAGCAGTAGATGTAATGTATATGGATTTCAGCAAGGCATTTGATAACGTAACCCATGCAAGGTTTATTGAGAAAGTAAAGAGGCATGGGATCCAAGGGGACTTTGCTTTGTGAATCCAAAACTGGCTTGCCCACAGAAGGCAAAGAGTGGTTGTAGATGGGTCATATTCTGCATGGAGGTCGGTGACCAGTAGAGTGCCTCAGGGATTTGTTATGTGGACCATATCCTTCGTGATTTTTATAAATGACCTTGATGAGGAAGTGGAGTGATGGGTTAATAAGTTTGCTGACGACACAAAAGTTGGAGCTGTTGTGGATAGTGTGGAGGGCTGTCAGATGTTACAGCGGGACATTGATAGGATGAAAAACTTGGCTGAGAAGCTGCAGGTGGAGTTCAATCCAGATAAGTGTCAAGTGGTTCATTTTGGTTGGTCAAATATGATGGTAGAATATAATATTCATATTAAGACTCTTGGCAGTGTGGAGGATCAGAGGGATCTTGGGGTCCGAGTCCATAGGTCGCTCGAAGCCTCTGCGCAGGTTGACTCTGTGGTTAAGAAGGAGTACGGTGTATTGACCTTCATCAATTGTGGAATCGAATTTAGGAGCCGAGAGGTAATTCTGCATCTATATAGGAACCTGTTCAGACCCCACTTGGGGTACTGTGCTCAGTTCTGGTCTCCTCACTACAGGAAGGATGTGGAAGACATAGAAAGGGTGCAAAGGAGATTTACAAGGACGTTGCCTGGATTGGGGAGCATGCCTCATGAGAATAGGTTGAGAGAACTCGGCCTTTTCTCCTTGGAGCGACAGAGGATGAGAGGTGACCTGATAGAGGTGTATAAGATGATGAGAGGCATTGATCGTGTGGATAGTCAGAGGTTTTTTCCCAGGGCTGAAATTGCTGCCACAAGAAGACACAGGTTGCAGGTGCTGGGGAGTAGGTACAGAGGAGATGTCAGGGGTAAGTGTTTTACTCAGAGAGTGGTGAATGCGTGAAATGGGCTGCCAGTGACGGTGGTGGAGGCAGATACAACAGGGTCTTTTGAGAGACTCTTGGATAGGTACATGCAGCTTAGAAAACTAGAGGGCTATAAGTAAGACTAGTAATTTCTAAGGCAGGGACATGTTCGGGACAACTTTGTGGGCCGAAGGGCCTGAATTGTGCTGTAGGTTTTCTATGTTTCTATATTTCTATGGTTAGAAGTGTTCAGAATCATTAAGGGTAGAGTTGAGTTGGATGCTGATTCAAAATTAATCCATCAATAAGGAAACATGGAGACTAGTTAAAGAGAGATTTCAGAAGAACATCAGAAAGCAATTCTTTACACAGTGATTTGACTGATACACAATGAACTAAACCCTCTCACACGGAAGCATAAACTGACAGGTACAGAATAAACCCCACACTCTCAGAATCAGTTATTTTCACCGGCATGTGACGTAAAATTTGTTAACTTTGCAGCAGCAGGTCAATCCAATACATAATCGAGAAGAGAAGAAAACAAATAATAAAGAATATAAAAAAAATAATGATACTCAATAAAAATGTAAATCAATTGCAGTATGACTGTATTGAATGATTTAAGAAACATGCAAAATCAGAAATAACGTATTTTTAAAAAGTGAGGTATTTCCAAAGATTTCATGTCTGTTTGAGAATCGAATGGTAGAGAGGAAGAAGCTGTTCCTGAATCGCTGACTGTGTGCCTTCAGGCTTCTGTACCTCCTACCTGATGTAACAGTGACAAAGGGCATGCCCTGGGTGCTGGACGTCCTTAATAATGAGCGCTGCCTTTCTGAGACACCACTCCCTGGAGATGTCCTGGGTACTTTGCAGGCTAGTGTACAAGATAGAGCTGACTATATTTAGAACCTTCTGTGCTTCTTTCGGTCCTGTGCAGTATCACACTGTATCATAGACTGACAGGTACACAGTGAACCCCACACTATCACAATGCATCATAGACCGACAGGTACAAAATGAACCCCACATTCCCACACTGTACCAAAGACTAGGAGACACAGGAGGAACACCACAATCCTGCAATCTATGCATCTGTTTCTGGCTGTCTTTCTGCCTGCTTGACCTATCTATTTCTCAGTTTGCCTATCGGCCTCCCTCTCGCTGTCTCTCTCTCTCTGTCTTACTTCTAACAATTTACCTCACGCTTGTCTTTCTCATGTTCATTTGCAGCCTCAATGCACCTATTCATCTGCTAATTTCCAGTATTGTTTTTCTGTATTATTTAACAGTCAGCCCATTCCTTTGCAGACTGAAATATTTATTCTCGATTTCTTTTGACCCTTGACAGATTTGAGATACTCATTAAAGACTGTTACATCAGCAACATGACACAGGAAGTGCTGGAGAAACTCAGCAGAGTACCTTGTAGCCCCGGATTGACAACATCTTCAGATTTTCTAGTGTTTGTACATTAGCAAAGTGCTCATTTTACCGTTTCCATCCCGACCTCGCTCTCTCTATTGTAGCTTTGTTCGAATCTGTTTGTGAATTACATATTGTATTGACTTCATTACTTACATCCTTCATATACATGCGAAGTAAAAATCTGCACCTTATGTCTCTGTCTAAATGTGCAATGTTCAATGTATAGTAACCTATGATAAATAATATGCATAACAGGAGTCACTATAACATAGAAATATATTTGTGCAATTGTTTCTGTGTGTGTGTGTGTGTGTGTGTGTGTGTGTCTGTCTGTCTGTGTGAGTGTGTCTGTCTGTGTGTGTGTGTGTGTTAGTGTGTCACCGGGAAGAAGCTGCAGGACTGAAGGAAATGGGAAAATGCAGGGACAACATGGAAAAGTGTCGTTGGTCTCCATTCAGAGATGAATAATTAACCAACAAAAAAGATGAAATCTGTAAGTGTTGCTGCTTCGTGACAAAGCTGTCTTTGAAAGTAATCTACCGGCCTGTGTCCAGCAGAGACACTGCTGAGGTAATGCCAAAGAATTTTGATGTATTTGTAACCAATCGCCCCAATAGTTACCATACAGACGATGGTATTGAATTAAAGTGTTTGTTCAAGCAACTGTACCTAAGAAAGTTAGTGAGGTGTATCACCGTATCTCTGGAGACAGTTCCTCTGTATAAATCAGGGCCGCTTTGAATGCATCGGCTGTCTGCCGGAGCTGTGTATCCAGGAGCAACAGAAATCACAGATTCACGCTGAAATGGTGTATCCGGTCATCTGGCGGATAGAAAACGTTTACTCTCCTTTTATTTCAGCCTTTGGAATTCTCGGTAAGCCGCGGTGTCAGCTGCCGTGGGTGGATGTTGACGTTTAATCTCAATGATGTTGATTGATTCTGCCGCTGGTTTAAACTCTCACGTTCTAGTCCCGGTATTCCGCATTTCAAGAATGGTGTGGAAACACCGGGACTATAGATGCTAGGATTTGGATCTAAAAACAAACCGCTGCAGGAGTTTAGCGAATCAGCCAGTTTCTGTGGGACTGAGCGGGTCAGGCAGCGTTCTTCCAGCGGTTTGTGATTAATAATGGGATGTTCGCCTCTCTGCTTTTGGTCTTGCCGAAGCTGCACTTCACTTGCAGATATTGTGTTTATACAACCCGCGGAGCTTATGCCAATTGATCGTCTGCACTTGAATGTGAGTGATTGTCTACTTCGGAGCAACAATCAAACCATCGACTGCAGTAACACTTTAACGAATGTGAGGAGTTCCGTGTTGTAACACGAAACTGTTGTGGATTTTCAGTAAATGTCTGAGATATGACTGAATATAAAGCAGATGATGGACAACACAATGAAGTCGACGCTGAGTCAATTAACACACCCGCTGTGGTGTCTCAGTTATCAATACTGTGAAATGTTTTATATTATATCTACATCTGACACTGTTCCGGACATCTGACTGCGGCGCCGAGTTTGAATTCCTCTCCCCGCTTCCCTGTGATGGGCTCAGTGGGAGGCGTCATGTCTGTCTGTGAGGTTGTGTCAGACTGCGGTGTTGGAATCAGTCAATGTTCTGTTGTAAAGTCAGCGAGGTGGCAAATTCCGGAATAGGAAACAAACTCGGAGAACGCTGGAAACACTGAGCCCCAAGCAGCTTGTATGCGAAGAGAAACCGGTTAACACTTGTGTCAGGGGTCTCCCTGAGATCAATTCTGAGGAGAGATACTTTAACTATTTTCCACATATTCTGTTTCGCCTGGATGAGTGTTTCCAACATTTCCTGTTTTTGTTCCGACCTTCGGCTGTTCTGTCGCTGACAGGGATCGCCATGTAAGTTGATGATTGTCTAAAGGAAGACTCCCGCCATCAGCGTCCAGATTTCAACCAGAAGAGAAGCGGAAGGCGCCGGTAGGAATTGTTCCATCCAGTATCGACCCTGAGGAGGTAGTTACCCAGTTTTAGCTTTCCGCTGTCACTTCACATTTCGGTCATCAGTAAGGAATCCATATTCAGATCGTATTGACTTTATTTTACTGTGTAAATTCCTTCTCTGTCCCCGCCAGCTCTGCGCCCTCTCTCGGCCCTCCCACGACGAAACGTAACAATAAAGTGGAAATATTACAGGATCCACTCAAACTGCTGCATTGGCTTCTGTTCAGTATTTTCTGAACTTGCTGTTCCCTGTCTCTCTTCCAGTGAACTTGGTGGCGATTGTGATCCTGTCCCGGGGAAAGTGCGGTCTCTCCAAATGTGTCACTCGCTACCTGGTGGGAACGGCAGCGGCCGATCTCCTGGTCGTTATCTCGCATCCGCTGCTGAGGGGGACTGCTCGGGTTTATTTCCCCCGATCATTCCTGTTCATCACTCCTGTGTGCAGATTCTGTGCGTGGTTGATGTTAGCGAGCACGGCGGCCTCAGTCTGGCTGACTGTCGCTTTCACCGTCGATCGATTTGTGGCTATTTGCTGTGAGAAGCTGAAAACAAAATATTGCACCGAGAGAACGGCGGCTGTGGTGATCGGGACAGTGAGTGTGGTGGCCTGTTTGGAGACTGTCCCCTGGGGCTTCGCATACGACCCTGTAGAAACAATTAAACGCAAACAACAGGAATTCTGCAGATGCTGGAAATTCAAGCAACACACATCAAAGTTGCTGGTGAACGCAGCAGGCCAAGCAGCATATATAGGAAGAGGCGCAGTCGACGTTTCAGGCCGGGACCCTTCGTCAGGACTAACTGAAGGAAGAGTGAGTAAGGGATTTGAAAGTTGGAGGGGGAGATCCAAAATGATAGGAGAAGACAAGAGGGGGAGGGATAGAGCCGAGAGCTGGACAGGTGATAGGCAAAAGGGGATATGAGAGGATCATGGGACAGGAGGTCCGGGAAGAAAGACAAGGGGGGCGGGGGAGACCCAGAGGATGGGCAAGGGGTATATTCAGAGGGACAGTGGGAGAAAAAGAGTGAGAGAAAGAATGTGTGCATAAAAATAAGTAACAGATGGGGTACGAGGGGGAGGTGGGGCCTTAGCGGAAGTTAGAGAAGTCGATGTTCATGCCATCAGGTTGAAGGCTACACAGACGGAATATAAGGTGTTGTTTCTCCAACCTGAGTGTGGCTTCATCTTTACAGTAGAGGAGGCCGTGGATAGACATGTCAGAATGGGAATGGGATGTGGAATTAAAATGTGTGGCCACTGGGAGATCCTGCTTTCTCTGGCGGACAGAGCGTAGATGTTCAGCAAAGCGGTCTCCCAGTCTGCGTCGCGTCTCACCAATATATAAACGCCACATCGGGAGCACCGGACGCAGTATATCACCCCAGTCGACTCACAGGTGAAGTGATGCCTCACCTGGAAGGACTGTTTGGGGCCCTGAATGGGGCATGTGTAGCACTTGTTCCGCTTACACGGATAAGTGCCAGGAGGGAGATTAGTGGGGAGGGATGGGGGGGGGGGACGAATGGACAAGGGAGTTGCGTAGGGAGCGATCCCTGCAGAATGCAGAGAGAGTGGGGGGGGGGGGGGAGAGGGAAAGATGTGCTTAGTGGTGGGATCCCGTTGGAGTTGGCGGAAGTTACGGAGAATAATATGTTGGACTCGGAGGCTGGTGGGGTGGTAGGTGAGGACCAGGGGAACCCTATTCCTCGTGGGGTGGTGGGAGGATGGAGTAAGAGCAGATGTACGTGAAATGGGGGAGATGCGTTTAAGAGCAGAGTTGATAGTGGAGGAAGAGAAGCCCCTTTCTTTAAAAAAGGAAGACATCTCTCTCGTCCTAGAATGAAAAGCCTCATCCTGAGAGCAGATGCGGCGGAGACGGAGGAATTGCGAGAAGGGGATGGCGTTTTTGCAAGAGACAGGGTGAGAAGAGGAATAGTCCAGATAGCTGTGAGAGTCAGTAGGCTTATAGTAGACATCAGTGGATAAGCTGTCTCCAGAGACAGAGACAGAAAGATCTAGAAAGGGGAGGGAGGTGTCGGAAATGGACCAGGTAAACTTGAGGGCAGGGTGAAAGTTGGAGGCAAAGTTAAGTCAACGAGCTCAGCATGCGTGCAGGAAGCAGCGCCAATGCAATCGTCGATGTAGCGAAGGAAAAGTGGGGGACAGATACCAGAATAGGCACGGAACATAGATTGTTCCACAAACCCAACAAAAAGGCAGGCATAGCTAGGACCCATACGGGTGCCCATAGCTACACCTTTAGTTTGGAGGAAGTGGGAGGAGCCAAAGGAGAAATTATTAAGAGTAAGGACTAATTCCGCTAGACGGAGCAGAGTGGTGGTAGAGGGGAATTGATTAGGTCTGGAATCCAAAAAGAAGCGTAGAGCTTTGAGACCTTCCTGATGGGGGATGGAAGTATACAAGGACTGGACATCCATGGTGAAAATAAAGCGGTGGGGGCCAGGGAACTTAAAAAATCATCGAAAAGTTTAAGAGCGTGAGAAGTGTCACGAACATAGGTCGGAAGGGATTGAACAAGGGGTGATAAAACCGTGTCGAGGTATGCAGAAACGAGTTCGGTGGGGCAGGAGCAAGCTGAGACAGTAGGTCGGCCAGGACAGGCAGGTTTGTGGATCTTGGTTAGAGGTAGAAACGGGAAGTGCGGGGTGTGGAAACTATAAGGTAGCCTTTTATATATATTGGCGAGACCCGACGCAGACTGGGAGACCGCTTTGCTGAACATCTACGCTCTGTCCGCCAGAGAAAGCAGGATCTCCCAGTGACCACACATTTTAATTCCACATCCCATTCCCATTCTGACATGTCTATCCACGGCCTCCTCTACTGTAAAGATGAAGCCACACTCAGGTTGGAGGAACAACACCTTATATTCCATCTAGGTAGCCTCCAACCTGATGGCATGAACATCGACTTCTCTAACTTCTGCTAAGGCCCCACCTCCCCCTCGTACCCCATCTGTTACTTATTTTTATGCACACATTCTTTCTCTCACTTTTTCTCCCTCTGACCCTCCGAATGTACCTCTTGCTCATCCTCTGGGTCCCCCCCCCCCGCCCGCCCCGTCTTTCTTCCCGGACCTCCTGTCCCACGATCCTCTCATATCCCCTTTTGCCTATCACCTGTCCAGCTCTTGGCTCTATCCCTCCCCCTCCTGTCTTCTCCTATCATTTTGGATCTCCCCCTCCAACTTTCAAATCCCTTACTCACTCTTCCTTCAGTTAGTCCTGACGAAGGGTCTCGGCCTGAAACGTCGACTGCGCCTCTTCCTATAGATGCTGCCTGGCCTGCTGCGTTCACCAGCAACTTTGATATGTGTTGTCTGTAGAAATAATTGATGGTGTTCCCTGGCACTGTGTTCTTACCTCGAGCTTCACGAACTCTCCCCTCATGGGCGGCATTTCAGATGTTTGACCGCATTTTAACCCCTTGTGTCCCATTGTCTGATTATGCTGTTCAATATTCTGAAAGTCAGGCGGATCCTCGTGGACCAGTCGAGCCCGCAGGAGGCTCCGGGGACAAAAGAGTGGAGAGAATAACAAGGACCGGGAGATGGAGAACCGACGCAAATCCATCGTTTTGCTCTTCAGCATAACCGGCAGTTTCATATTGTTGTGGGGAGCATTCGTGATATTTTCTATCTACAGGCGGATTTCAATGAGTTTTGTTTATTTTGTCACGGCTCCCCGTTACCTCATACAACAGACATCGCTAATGTTGCAGATCATCAGTTCCTGCACCAACACGTGTATTTACGCCCCGACTCAGAGCAAATTTCTGAGAGGAACTAAAGAATGCGGTGAAATACCCGCTGAATCGGATTTTTAAAATCATTAAACATTAGAAATAAATGCTGTAAAATATTACAGTTCAGCCGCCTTCATGCTCCCTATTCTATCCCCCCACCCCCACTTGTGGGTAAATGGAAACAATGTGATGAACAGAGTTACAAAACACACACGGGAATATCTGCGAATGCTCGAACTACAAAACACATACACAATCAGACACTCATAAAGGGTCTGGCCAGAAACGTCGACTGTTTACTCTCTTCCTGACAAAGTGCTGGAGGAACTCAGCAGGTCTGGCATTATTTATGGATGAGTAAATTGTCGAAATTTCGGGCTGAAACCCTTCATCAGAGTCCTGTCAACTGTTTACTCTTTTTGTGTTTTGCGTATGTTGCTTTCGAGTTACAAAACAGCTGATCCCGACGGCATCACTGGCCTCACCACCCCAGATAAATCCCCTTTGCACATCCCGTCCCGCCCTGTTAAAATGAAGCTTGAGGCGCACCTGTTTCCCCTGCTACCCGGTTCTGGCAAAATTGCCTGATCTTGTTTTAGTCATTCGTTTTAGTCATAGTCATAGTGTTACGTAACCAGCAACAATGAATATTAATCGAGACAGGTTTTATAAAAACAACCCAACATTTATTAAACACGTATAAACGATAAGGGAGAAAAAAAAGGAAAACTTTGACCGGAGGTTAAACAGGTACGCAGCCGTTCATCAACTCCACTCGGCTCTGGTTCTTAAAGCGCTAATGGCGAAAACAGTTCTTAAAGCGATACAGTCAGATACAGTTCTTAAAGCGATAACTTCAAAAGTCCAACCATTTTACGCATTCAATTGGGAGAGACTTCTCTGGAGAACGATTTCTTCATCGACGCACCTTTACTGCCGGTTCTGTCCACAGGATACCCTATGCCGAAAATAAACAGTTTGAATCAACTGACCTTAAATTCCTTTTAGAGAGAGCCTTTTTGCATGAACTCATTGTGCTTTTACAAGAGTTATCTCAATGCGGCTTCTCTTCAACGAAGACTCAATAAGGTCGATCCTTTATTAAACTGCCACCCGATGCCGACTTCTCCCAATCCTTCACTTCGACGAATTCTTCACTCTCCCTTCAAAACTGTCGGAATTGAGTAAATTGGCACTTCCAGCCATAAATTCCAGGTTCAATAATACAAATCTTGGAAGAGAACGCACCTTCCGTTTTAAAAATGAAACTGCGTCACAAAAACAAACACGTAACAGAAACTGAGGCACAATACATTCTACCCGAAAATCTACAAACTCAAAATCCCTACTGCATCACCTGAGTCGACCCTTAAATAGTCACGGGGTTGGGGGGGGGGGGCACATGTCATCACGTGACCTCGCAACGGCGGGAAAGTCACATCAGGTGACCTCCAAAAGACCATTACATCATTCTCCAAAAAAAACAGATCTCCTTGAGCATGTGACAATAGTCATAGGCATACTTTATTGAGGGGGGAAACTGGTTTTCGTTACAGTTGCACCATAAATAATAAATAGTAATAGAACCATAATAGTTAAATAGTAATATGCAAATTATGCCAGTAAATTGTGAAGTAAATCCAGGGCCAGCCTATCGGCTCAGGGTGTCTGACCCTCCAAGGGAGGAGTTGTAAAGTTTGATGGCCACAGGCAGGAATGACTTCCTATGACGCTCTGTGTTGCATCTCGGTGGAATGAGTCTCTGGCTGAATGTACTAATCACTCCTGCTTCCGTCATAACCCGTCCTTTCCTTGCCCCTTTTTATTCCCCTCCTTCATTACCTGTAGGTGCCCTTTCTCACTGCCGCCTTGAACTATCTTCCTGTAAGAGATTTTTCCTGTTTTACAATTGAAGAGAAAGTACCGCTACCTGCACTTGCAGCTCAGTGAAATATATAGATATAGAGATATAGAGCATGAGACAGCACGAAGACTGAGGGTGCGAAGGAGAGAGAGAACGAGACATCGCGAGAAAGAGCGCGTCAGGGAGAGGGCACGAGCGAGGTGAGCGCCAGAAGGAGACAGAGAGAGAGAGAGAGAGACAGACAGACAGACAGAGACAGATAGAGAGAGGGAGAGTGAATAGAACATCACGAGAATGAGGGAGCGTGGAAGATGGCGTGAGAGTGGGAGTGTGAGAGAGACAGTAGCTTCAAGCTAGCAATGGGTTTTACTGAGAATAAATCTAAAACTTAGCAATAATCTTTAGTGATGTTATTATTTCGTGCACATCTTCTAGCTAATATTATCTTATTTCACATTAATCCGTTTTCAATTTTAAAAAATTTTCAAGGAGTCAAACTAGGAAAGAAGGACTTTGTTCTGCAGTCGTTCCATAACTGTTCAATACACGGTTGATACTTGTTTGATCCTGAGGCGCCAGGCGTCTGCACCAGCGGTGCATCGCAGGTTTTTGCCAGTCAGTTTAGAATGGACACTTCTGCGCTATGGAGTTGTGCTTCCTTCGTCCTTTGTGAACATTTGCAGTTTTGTACTTTTTTGAAAAACTAAGCCTTATTTTTACATTCAGTTACCCATCACAGTGCAAAAGAAAATGAGCAAAAGAACAGCAGAAAGTGATAGTATGCGTGAATTCAATGAACAGTGGGGAAATGAGTTCTTATTTATCGCGGGTCCGTCAAGAAAACCGTTGTGCATTGTTTGTGAAAGTACTTTCTCACATAATAGAAGACATGATCTTAATAGACAGTATAAAACATAACATCAGACTGAAATAGAGGGAAAAGTGAAGCTAGTGCTTGGGTCTGAGTTACGGAAAGAATATGTGATTAAGAAAAGTGAACAAATCAAAAGTCGACAAAATATATTTGTTAAAAGAAGTCTCATTAAGGCAAGTAATGTTTATCTTGTTTTATATTAAATCAACATATCATATTAAAATGACAAATATGTCTATATTAACATTATTTTACAAGAATTAAAAGGGGGTACAAGAGTTGTATGGCGCATCTGAACTTGAGCGTGAAGAAATTGATGCATGGAATGTAAAAGGTTGGCCACCCCTGGATTATACCGTAGGCCTCCCAATAGCCAGTAAGAGAGAAAGGAAAAGATACATCAGCAGGTCATGTATGAATGTAAAAACAATAGCGTAGCTCTGATGGGTGAATAATCTTCTGAGAATGACTGGGACTTCCTCACCACCTGAGGCTTTGAAGGGGCATTATTGGTGAGGTCTGTTCATGAAGGTTTCCAGAAGCGGTGTATAGATGGTCCACCAGAGAGGGGGACATATTGGCATAGCATAGGGAATGAGCCAAGCAGGATCATTGGTGATTCATTGGGAAAAAATTAAGGACGATAATGCAGAAAGTTTTCAGATGTTTATTGATAAGGATGAAAATAGACCTGTAGGAGGATGAATGTAAGTTTGTGGAAGACAATTTACAGCAGAAACTGAGCAGGAATCATAGAGAGTAGTCCGGGAGCTGATGTTACAAGATGGAGCTAATGTTAAGTGATGTCTGACATGCAAGCGTCACCTACAGTCCAGCCGGTCAGAATTCAGGAGTTCCCTGTTCCTGTGAGGAAGGTAGAGAAGGACAGGTAGTACAGGAACTGAGGGTGATGAGAAATATTGTATTTGTTTAAAAATGCAAGAGGAATCATGTGTAAGGTTGAGGAAGATGAAATTAGACTGGGTCTTTGAGAACCATACCAGAAGAAAGAAACAAGTCACACAGTGAATCAGGAGAGCGAACAGTGACCAGAAAATGAATACATTGAGTTTATGCCTGGAGCCAGAGTTAGCATACGAGGTAGAAATTGAATACTTTGCATTCATTGGCATTCACTATGGAGAAGGACATGGATGACAGCATGATCAGAAAGGGGGTACGGTGATATTCTCTGGCGTGTTGATACTAAAGAAGGGGTGCTGTTGGGACTCTGAGAACATTTAGATGAATAAATCTTTTGGATTATTTAGTCATTTGGGATACACAGACCACATGCAGTTAAATATGATGTGAGGAGACAGAACTTAACAATACCTGGCCGTACTGCAAGGGGAAGGGGAGAGTCTGTCTCTGGTATAAACATGCCCTGCACGTGTGACTGCTGAAGAAAGGCAGCAGTTGAATACAGGGACGGGGACATTTACAATATCTAGACCTTCATTTCCAGGACACAGGCCTATAATACTCACAGGACTGAGCAGTGAGCAAACAGACCTGTACATACCCAGCACGGTACCCCACCATTAAACATTTGTACAACACAGGCACTTCAAGAATAGACACCATTACAACCCAGATAATGGACTGCTATTCATAGACACCAACCAGCCGCTCCCTCCCACTGGGCATCTCTCAGGATGTAACAGAGGATTGATAAAGGAGAACCTTGAATTATGTGTGCTTCAATTTCGAAAAGCTTTGGAAATGCTACCGGCAGAAAGAAGAACAAGAATGTAGGCAGGTTTTGGAAGTTGTAAAGGCAACTGAGTAGTGTGTGACTGTAATTTCCCCAAAATTGACTGAGATTATCTTAATGCGGAATTTGTTGGATTTACCAGCATTATTGAAAACCGACAGCGCAATATAGGCCCTTCGGTTCACAAAGCTGTACCGAACATGTCCATATAGAACATAGAACGTAGAATAGTGCAGCACATTACAGGTGTTTCGGCCCACAATGTTGTGCCAACCCTCAAACCCTGTCTTCCATATAACCCCCCCAACTTAAATTCCTCTATATACCTGTCTAGTCGTCTCTTTCTCCTTCCAAAGTGTACCAACTCACACTTCTCTGCGTTGAACTCCATCTGCCACTTCTCAGCTCACTTCTGCATCCTGTCAATGTCTCTCTGCAATCTTTGACAATCCTCTACACTCTCTACAACACCACCAACCTTTGTGTCATCCGCAATTTTCATTGGCCGAATACCACGCGCTTGTGCAGTCGTGCCCCGTTCAAACCACTGAAGAAATTTCCACTTCTGTGTTAAAATAGAACAACATACAACACAGAAACGTACAGCACAGTACAGGCCCTTCGGCCCATATTGTTGTGCCGACCCTCAAACCCTCCCTCCCATATAACCCCTCACCTTAAATTCCGCCATATACCTGTCTGTAGTCTCTTAAATTTTGCTAGTGTATCTGCCTCCACCACTGACTCAGGCAGTGCATTCCATGCACCAACCACTCTCTGAGTCAAAAACCTTCCTCTAATATCCACCTTGAATTTCCCACCCCTTACCGTAAAGCCATGTCCACTTGTATTGAGCAGTGGTGCCCTGGGGAAGAGGCGCTGGCTATCCACTCTATCTATTCCTCTTATTATCTTATACACCTCTATCATGTCTCCTCTCATCCTCCTTCTCTCCAAAGAGTAAAGCCCCAGCTCCCTTAATCTCTGATCATAATGCATACTCTCTAACCAGGCAGCATCCTGGTAAATCTCCTCTGTACCCTTTCCAATGCTTCCACATCCTTCCTATAGTGAGGCGACCAGAACTGGACACAATACTCCAAGTGTGGCCTAACCAAAGTTCTATAGAGCTGCATCATTACCTCGCATGCACCCCCAGATCCCTCTGCTCCTCCACACTACCAAGTATCCTGCCATTTACTTTGTACTCTGCCTTGGAGTCTGTCCTTCCAATGTGTACCACCTCACACTTCTCCGGATTGAACGCCATCTGCTGCTTCTCAGCCCACTTCTGCAAACTATCAACATCTCTCTGCAATCTTTGACAATCCTCTACACTATCTACAACACCACCAACCTTTGTGTCGTCTGCAAACTTGCCAACACACCCTTCTACTCCCACATCCAGGTCATTAATAAAAATCACGAAAAGTAGAGGTCCCAGAACAGATCCTTGTGGGACACCACCAGTCACAATCCTCCAATCTGAATGTACTCCCTCCACCACCACCCTCTGCCTTCTGCAGGGAAGCCAATTCTGAATCCATCTGGCCAAACTTCCCTGGATCCCATGCCTTCTGACTTTCTGAATAAGCCTACCATGTGGAACCTTGTCAAATGCCTTACTAAAATCCATGTAGATCACATCCACTGCACTACCTTCATCTATATGCCTGGCCACCTCCTCAAAGAACTCTATCAGGCTTGATAGACATGATCTGCCCTTCACAAAGCCATGCTAACTGTCCCTGATCAGACCATGATTCTCTAAATGCCCATCGATCCTATCTCTAAGAATCTTTTCCAACGGCTTTCCTACCACAGATGTAAGGCTCACTGGTCTATAATTACCCGGACTATCCCAACTACCTTTTTTGAACAAGGGGACAACATTCTTCTCCCTCCAATCCTCAGGTACCTTTCCAGTAGACAGCGAGGACATAAAGATCCTAGCCAGAGACTCAGTAATCTCTTCCCTCGCCTCGTGGAGCACCCTGGGGAATATTCTGTCCGGCCCTGGGGATTTACCCGTCCTAATGTATTTTAATAACTCCAACACGTCCTCTCCCTTAATTTCTACATGCTCCAGAACATCAATCTCACTTATATTGTCCTCGCCATCATCGATTTAACTCTCATTGGTGAACCGAAGAGAAGTATTCATTGAGGACCTCGTTCTCTTCCACAGCCCCCAGGCACATCTTCCCACCTTTATCTCTAATCGGTCCTACCTTCACTCCTGTCATCCTTTTGTCTTCACATAATTGAAGAATGCCTTGGGGTTTTTCCTTTCCCTACTCACCAAGGCCTTTTCATGCCTCCTTCTTGCTCTTCTCAGCTCCTTCTTAAGCTCCTTTCTTGCTTCCCTATATTCCTCAATAGACCCATCTGATCCTTGCTTCCTAAACCTCATGTATGCTGCCTTCTTCCACCTGACTAGATTTTCCACCTCACTTGTCACCCATGGTTCCTTCACCCTACCATTCTTTATCTTCCTCACTGGGACAAATTTATCCCTAACATCCTGCAAGAGATCTCTAAACATCGACCACATGTCCATAGTACATTTCCCTGCAAAAACATCATCCCAATTCACACCCGCAAGTTCTAGCCTTATAGCCTCATAATTTGCCCTTCCCCAATTAAAAATGTTCCTGTCCTCTCTGATTCTATCCTTTTCCATGTTAATGCTAGAAGCCAGGGAGTGGTGGTCACTGTCCCCCAGATGCTCACCCACCGAGAGATCTGTGACCTGACCCAGTTCACTACCTAGTACTAGATCTAGTATGGCATTCCCCCTAGTCGGCCTGTCCACATACTGTGACAGGAGTCTGGCCTGGACACACTAAACAAACTCTGCCCCATCTAAACCCTTGGAACTAATCAGGTGCCAATCAATATTAGGGAAGTTAAAGTCACCCATGATAATAACCCTGATATTTTTGCACTTTTCCAAAATCTGCCTCCCAATCTGCTCCTCGGTGTCTCTGCTGCTACCAGGAGGCCTACAGAATACTCCTAATAGAGTAACTGCTCCTTTCTTGTTCCTGGCTTCCACCCATACTGACTCAAAAGAGGATCCTGCTACATTACCCACCCTTTCTGTAGCTGTAATAGTATCCCTGACAATAGTAATGCCACCCCTCCTCCCCTTTTCCCGCCCTCTCTATCCCTTTTAAAGCACTGAAATCCAGGAATATTGAGAATCCATTCCTGACCTGGTGCCAGCCAAGTCTCTGTAATGGCCACTACATCATAATTCCATGTATGTATCCAAGCTCTCAGTTCATCACCTTTGTTCCTGATGCTTCTTGCATTGAGGTACACACATTTCAGCCCTTCCACCTTACTGTCTTTACACCGTTTATTCTGCTTCTCTTTCCTCAAAGCCTGTCTAGATGTTAGATCTGGCTTTACTCCATGCACTTCTTTCACTGCTCTATCGCTCCGTGCCCCATGCCCCTTGCAAATTAGTTTAAACCTTCCCAAACCACGCTAGCAAACCTACCTGCGAGGATATTGCTCCCCCTCCAGTTTAGGTTCAACCCATTCAATCTGTACAGGTCCCACCTTCCCCAGAAGAGACCCAAATGATCCAAAACTCTAAAACCCTGCCTAATATTCTGGGATGTTAAGAAACATCTCAGGATATTTCCAACAAACTCTTGAATAATCTCAGCCTCTGACTCTAAAGGAGTCCCAGTCACTACAGGGGAAAATAAATCACCCACAACAACTACTCTTTTGCTTTTACATATTACATTACCTGCTACATTTGTGTTCCTTTATCTGCTGCTGGCATTTGGGAGACCTGTTATCATTTATCCATTAGTGAATGACCCTTTCTTACGATCTCTTCTACTACTGACATTGTCTCACTGGATGAACCCTCTAGTGTGTCCTCTCTTAATCCCTGACCCACAATTCTATATGAAGACTGATCTACCATCAGCCTCGATTATTCGTGTATCTCAATTGATCTTATTTCTCTGATTTTACAAACATTTATCCTCCTTCTCATTAAATACCTGCAGTCATTCATTATCGGCATCCCACTCGAATAGGGAATTCTTATGCTTGTTATACAGTGTAACGTGTTTTTTTTTTCATCAGTCTGTGCCCTTGGAGAACAGTCTTGGTGTGTATTGTAGTTTCTTACAGTTCACAATTTTGCACACCATAGTTTTGAACAGTCATCAGATTGTGTAAAAGGAGAGAGAGTTTAAACAAAGCGAGCATTTTGCATGTCACGGTTCCCATGGAGATGTTTGATTGTCCATAATTAAGAACTTGGCAAGATCCAATAAACATAAGCTGGGTTTCATCAGAGCGGTCATTGTATGAGTGGGCCAGATTTGAAGTGGGGAGTTGAGGCTCTGGCTCTTTGGAAAGCGTTGGACCATAGGTAGAATGTTTTTCTTTATTTCTTTCTTGTTACATATTTAGAGCAGAGAGGATGCCAGAGAAAATACTACAATGCTCCTCTTGCTGGATGTGGGAAGAAATGGAGTCATCCAGTGCCCTTGATGACGACTCTTGCAAGAAGGCATAAAGCTGAAACTTTTATCAGGCCGTGCTGAGGAGTTGGAGATTGAACTGGATGGACTCTAGATGCCTCGAGAGACTGAGGTGTTGATAGACAGATATGGGGCACATGGGGCTATATGATGGTCAGGAGGGGAGAGTGAATAGGAAGGCAGTGCAGAGTACCCCTCTGGCTGTTCCCGTCAACAAGACGTATACCATTTTGAAATACCGTGGGCCACATGGGTCAGGTCTCTGGGACTGAGTCTGGCTCTGTGGTTCAGGAGGGAAGTGGGGAGAAGAGGTGAGCTGTAGTGATGGGGGTTCATTGGTTAGGGGAGTAGAAAGGAGTTTCTGTGAACGAGAACAAGATTCCCGGATGGTTGCTGCCTCCCGGTTGCCAGGATCAGAGACATCTCAGATCGATTTCACAGCATTCTTCAGTGGGAGGGTGAGCAGCCTGAGGTTGTGATTCACTTGTGTACCAATGACCTGGTGAGGGTGACTGACGAGGTCCTGCAAAGTGAGTTCAGGGATTTGGGTGCTAAGTAAAGCACACGATCCACAGAGTTGTGATTTTCAGGATTGCTGCCTGTGCTACATGCTAGTGAGGTCAGAAACAGGATGATCATACAGTTTAAGGAGGCTCAGGAGTTGATGCAGGAGTGAGGGCTTCAGATTTCTGGATCACTGGGCTCTCTTCAAGGGAAGTTGGAACCTGTACAGAAGGAACATTTTGCACCTGAACTAGAGGGGGACTAATATCCTAGCGGAAATGTTCACGAGGTGTGTTGGTTTAACCGAGAGTTTCAAGGGGATGGGGACCAGAGCATCAGAACAGATAGTGGAGTGATTCTGGGAAAAGATATTGTTAACCCCACGTACAAAGTCAGGAATCAAAAGCTTGAGCAATGTCGGACTACTGTTAACTGTTAAGAGTTTATTATAAAACGGCTTCTCTGAAGTGTTATAATGAAATGACTTCTTGTATATTTGTGCTGAGGTACGGCTCGCGGGCTTTTTCGGGAGGCGAGCGGAGAGGACGGACGTGCGGGGAACGGACAGCAGTTCCAGGGTGGCAGGTACCGGTCCTCGGTGGTTCGGATGGCGGCCGGAGTCTCGGAAGGACATTGTGGAGGGAATCGGAGGCGTGAGCTCCAACGTATTAAAATATTATGTGCACAAGACTGATAAGTTCACTCATGTGGCGCCCTTTCTTTTAGTTGTTTCTACTAACCCATCACCAAGAATTACTGTGAAGTATAATTCTTCACTCGCACTTTGTATATTGTTTGATATTTGTGTCGTGGCTGATATTTGGGTGACTCACACCGTGTCCGCACCAAACCGTTTGCACTGTTTGGCGGGGTCGATGGCTATTCACCTTAGTCATTTGAGGTCATACGCGTTACAATGTGGGTTGCTCGTCCGCCGTTTGAGTTCTATCGGATACGGTGTAAGTCTCCTGGTTTAAATTAGAAGAGATAGACTCGGATAAGATTGAACTTTGGTGTGAGAGCAAGGAAGTACCGGTTAATCATGCCTGCGTATTAAGTGGGGTGGATATGCATAGCTCAGACGATGTGTTAATTCGATGTTTGAGTACTGTCAGAGCTATCGGTAAAGTTGAAATTGTAAGCAGGAAGTTTGGTAAAACGGGGGATTCAGCCTTTGTGCTGGTATAGACTGGTGTTGAGGTCAAGCAGGTGGGACTGCCGCCGTGTATCGGTGACCTCGGTGAGGCGGGGCCATGGGGCGCCCACACTGTCACGGAGGAAGGGTCTGAAGAGCAGATGCCCGACGCTGGGGGCGGAGACTTTAGAGAGCGGGTCCAATCGTTTTTGAAGGAGGAAGGAAGGGAGTGGTCAGATTTGGAGAATGTAATTAGTTCTCATTACCCAGGGAAGGGGTGGGGGGCTCTGAATTGGCCCCAGCCATTAACTCCCTGGTGAACAGGGTGGTGGGTCCAGGCAGAAGTTAAGAATTTTCTCAGGAAGGACTCACATCTCCGAAGGGGAAGATGATTATGAGACCTGGATTGAGCATACCTCTCAGCTGCTAGGTGAGTGGCAGTGTTCTGAGGGGGAGAAGCGGCAAAGATTGGGAGGAAGTTTGAGAGGGGTGGCTGCTGAGGTGGTAAAAGGCTTGAAAGCTAACCAGCCCTTGGCTTCTTGGAAGGAGTGTCTAAAACCATTAGAGGAGGCTTTTGGGCTAACCGGGGGGGGGGGGGCATGGTGTAGCTTTAAGGGGGCGGGGATCAAAATCTGTGTCAGGACAATGGGAAAAAACTTTCTGAGTATCTTTTCCGGCTAGAGAGAAGACTAAATTGCTAGAGACGCCGTGGGGGAGGGGGGGTCATTCAAGGGAATGAGGTGGATCGGATAAGGATCGACCAGGTAGCCAGGGGCGCGCAGAGACATGATACGATCGCTGCGAGCCTCCGGCAGTCCCGTAGAACGCGTCCCACACTTCCACCCCCGTCTTTTTGTCAGTTGCTCAGAGAGGTAAAGGAGGAGGACGACGCTTTAGAAGCGGAAAGGGCTCCGTTCGTGCGATGCAGTCCTCGGTAGTAGCTCCTTGTGGTGAAATAGCCGGGGCCGGCTCCACGCGGCAGAGAACAAGAGGCGTCTCTCCGCGAGAGGGGACTAGCCCTCCCTGAAGGAACGGTCGGCACCGAGACCAGGCGGAAGCCGAGGTCTCGCGAGACGAGGCGTATGCTGTAACCGCGGTGAAGAAGGGCACTCAGGCGAGAGTATGAACGGCAGGGAGCCCCTTGGAGGGAGGGCCCACGGTTGTCCCAGCAGGAAGGGGGGGGGTGGTGTCGGGAAACTTAGAAGAGACTCAGTGAGGATGGACTGGAGTCTCTGGGAAAATACTTTCCCAACAATGTGCCACGGGACCCTCGAGCGGAAAAGACCATATCCCAGAAGGATTGTTGGGACCCCGATCCGCGTTTCAATACGGATAGAGGGGATAGATGTAAAAGGCATACTCGACACTGGGTCGCAGGTCACATTTCCGTACCTGTCGTTCTACAATCTGTATCTGGTGCATTCACCCTTGACACCTTTCGGTGCACTGGAGATTTGGGGTATCAGTGATGGTGATTACCCGTACGATAGCTATTTGTCGATGAAACTGCAGTTCCTGGAAGCTGAGATGGGGGTGTCTGAGGCCCATGAGGCCCTGGCGCTGGTTTGCCCAGACCGCGGTGAGACCTGGGGTGTGTCAATAATGGTGGAGACCAACACCCCTATTGTGCGGAGACTCCTGGGA
>NC_086100.1:203145519-203158019 GCF_963921235.1 Mobula hypostoma | reverse complement strand
AATCGGACTATTTTCTGTGGGACTGAGCGGGTCAGGCAGCGTTCTTGGGTGTTCGGGTCTCTGAGCTTTTGATCTTGTAGCAGCTGGGATGCATTTGCAAATATTGTGTTTATAGGGGATATTAAATCAATTGTTTTTCTGCACTTGTATGTGAGCGGTTTTCTGAGTTAGGATCAACAATCAAACCAATGACTGGTGGTAACACTTTAGCAGATGTGAGGAGTTTTAGTGTTGTAGCACGAAGCTGTTGTGGATTTTTAATAAATGCCTGCGATATGAATGCAAAGCAGTTGTTGGCCACGGAAGTCGTTGCTAAGACAATACATAGAACCGACGTCGTTAGCGATACTGAGAAATGTATTCTACCGCACCGTTACAGACATCTGATCATCTGATTACGGCACCGAGTTTGCTGCTGGAATTGAATTCCCCTCCCCGCTTCCCTGTCATGTCCGTCTGTGAGGTTGTGACAGATGAGCTGTATCGGGTCAATGTTCTGTTGTAAAGTCAGTGAGGTGGCAACAGCTGGAACAGGAAACAAACTCGGGGTATGCTGGAAACACTAAGCCCCAAGTAGCTTGTATTGAAAGAGACACCAGTTAACGCTGAGAACAGTTCTAAGGAGAAATACTGTTAACTGTTTTCCCACATATTCCGTTTTGACTGGATCAGTGTTTCTAGAATTTCTTGTTTTTGGTTCCGTCCGACGGCGGCTCTGGAGCTGACAGCGATCCCCATGGAAGTTGATGTTTGTCCAATAGAAGAATCCCGCCTTCAGTATCCGGATTTATTCGTTACATGAGGGAGTTAGATATGGCCCTTGTGGCTAAGGGGGTCCGGGGTATGGAGAGAAGGCTGGTACAGGGTTCTGAGTTGGATGATCAGCCATGATCATACTGAATGGCGGTGCAGGCTCAAAGGACCGAATGGCCTACTCCTGCACCTATTTTCTACGTTTCTGTGTTTCTGTGTTACATCCAGACGAGACACGGAAGACGCCGGTAGAAAATCTTCCATCCAGTATTGATTCTGAGGAGGTAGTTACCAAGTTTTAAATTTCTGCTGCCATTTCACATTTCGGTCGTCACTAAGAAATCCGTATTCAGATCATATTGAGTTTACTTTTCTGTGTAATCTCTTCTGACTCCGCCAGCTCAGTGCCCTCTCTCGACCCTCCCAACGCTAAATGTAAAAATAAAGTGGAAATATTACAGGATCCCCTCTAACTGCCGCATTGGCTTCTGTTCAGTATTTTCTCAACTTGCTGTTCCCTGTCTCTCTTCCAGCGAACTTGGTGGCAATTGTGATCCTGTCCCGGGGAAAGTGCGGTCTCTCCAAATGTGTCACTCGCTACCTGGTGGGAATGGCAGCGGCCGATCTCCTGGTCGTTATCTCCGATCCGCTGCTGTGGTGGACGACTACAATCTATTTTCCCCGATCATTCCTGCGAATTACTCCTGTGTGCAGATTCTGTGCGTGGTTGATGTTAGCGAGCACGGCGGCCTCGGTCTGGCTGACTGTCGCTTTCACCGTCGATCGATTTGTGGCTATTTGCTGTGAGAAGCTGAAAACAAAATATTGCACCGAGAGAACGGCGTCTGTGGTTATCGGGACAGTGAGTGTGCTGGCCTGTTTGGAGACAGTCCCCTGGGGCTTTATACACGAGCCTGGAGAAATAATTGATGGCGTTCCCTGGTATTGCGTTCTTACACTGAGCTACACAAACTCTCCCTCATGGGCGGCATTTGACCTGTTTGACCTCATTTTAACCCCTTGTATCCCATTCTTTCTGATTTTGCTCTTCAATATTCTGACTGTCAGGCGGATTCTAGCGGCCAGTCAATCCCGCAGGGGGCTTCGGGGTCAAAAGAGTGGAGAGAATGACAAGGACCGGGAGATGGAGAACCGACGCAATTCCATCGTTTTGCTCTTCAGCGTAACCGGCAGTTTCATATTGTTGTGGGGAACATACGTGGTATTTTTTATCTACAGACGGATTTCAAAGAGTTTTGCTGATTCTGCCATCGATCCCAGTTACACCACAGACATCGGAAATGCTGCAGAGTCTCAGTTCCTGCACCAACACGTGTACTTACGCCTTGACGCAGAGCAAATTCAGAAAGGAACTAAAGAATACGGTGAAATACCCATTGAATTGGATCTTGAAACTCGTTGTCCCCGGGAATGGTACCGCGGAATGGATGGTGGCGAATGTTGTCCCCTTGTTCAAAAAATGTAGTAGGGATAGTCCCACCACCTCGAGGGATCTTGATCATAAGCAGGCCGAAACTCCTGAAGACAGGTGGCAGATCAACTGATGATCCCACTGGTGATAGCACAGGACAGATAACATCCTAGTCCACATGTATTTTCAATTCCAAAATACAATAATTGCACATTGTTCATTTAGATGGAGATGTAAAGTAAAGATTTTTACTCCTCGTGTATGTGACGGATGTAAGAAATAAAGTCAATTCAATTCACAAGATGACAAGACAAAGGAGCAGAAGTAGGCCATTCGGCCCATCGAGTCTGCTCCGCCACTCCACCATGAGCTAAACTATTCTCCTATCTAGTTCCAATTTACTGCTTTTCCCCATATCCCTTGATACCCTGACTAATTAGGTACCTATCAATCTCCTCCTGAAACACCCTCAATGACCAGGCTTCCACAGCTGTGTGTGACAATGAATTCCATAAATCCACGACCCTCTGGCTAAAAAAAATTCTCCTCATCTCTGTTTTAAATGGGTACCCTCTAAATCTAAGAATGTGGCCTCTTGTCCTGGATTCACCCACCAAGTGAAACATCCTTTCCACATCTACTCTGTCCAACCCTTTCAACATTCGAAATGTTTCTATGAGATCCCCTCTCATTCTTCTATACTCTAATGAATACAGTCCAAGAGCCGACAAACGCTCCTCATATGTTAGACCCGGCATTCCAGGATCTTCTCTGAATTCTCTCCAAAATCAGTACATCCCTTCTAAGATAGGGGGCCCAAAACTGCACACAGTATTCCAAATGAGGTCTCACCAGTGCTCCATAGAGCCTCATCAACACCTCCTTACTCTTATACACTATTCCTCTTGAAATGAATGCAATTTATTCCTGTAGTGGAGGCATGTAGGACCAGAGCGCACAGTCTCAGAATAGAGAGACATCCATCTAGATCTAAAATAAAAAGCAATTGCTTCAGAAAGTGGGTAGTGAAACTGGAATTAATTGCCACAGACAGGTGTAGAGGTGAAGCCATTCAGTACTATTGAGGAATATAGGGAAGCAAGAACGGAGCTTAAGAAGGAGCTGAGAAGAGCAAGAAGGGGGCATGAGAAGGCCTTGGCGAGTAGGTTAAAGGAAAACCCCAAGGCATTCTTCAATTATGTGAAGAAAAAAAGGATGACAGGAGCGAAGGTAGGACCGATTAGAGATAAAGGTGGGAAGATGTGCTTGGAGGCTGTGGAAATGAGCGAGGTCCTCAAGGAATACTTCTCTTCAGTATTCACCAATGAGAGGAAACATGATGATGGTGAGGACAATTGCATATTGATATTAAGGGGGAGGAGGTGTTGGAGTTGTTAAAATACATTAGGAAGGATAAGTCCCCGGGACCTGATGGAATATTCCCCAGGCTGCTCCATGAGGCGAGGGAAGAGATTGATGAGCCTCTGGCTAGGATCCTTATGTCCTCGTTGTCCACGGGAATGGTACCAGAGAATTGGAGGGAGGCGAATGTTGTCCCCTTGTTCAAAAAAGGTAGTAGGGATAGTCTGGGTAATTATAGCCCAGTGAGCCTTATGTCTGTGGTGGGAAAGCTGTTGGAAAAGATTCTTAGAGATAGGATCTATGGGCATTTAGAGAATCATGGTCTGATCAGGGACAGTCAGCATGGCTTTGTGAAGGGCAGATCGTGTCTAACAAGCCTGATAGAGTTCTTTGAGGAGGTGACCAGGCGTATAGATGAGGGTAGTGCAGTGGATGTGATCTATATGGATTTTAGTAAGGCGTTTGACAAGGTTCCACATGGTAGGTTTATTCACAGAGTCAGGAGGCATGGGATCCAGGAAAGTTTGGCCAGGTGGATTAAGAATTGGCTTGCTTGCAGAAGGCAGAGAGTCGTGGTGGAGGGAGTACATTCAGAGTGGAGGATTGTGACTAGTGGTGTCCCACAAGGATCTGTTCCGGGACCTCTACGCTTCGTAATTTTTGTCAACGACCTGGATGTGTGGGTAGAAGGGCGGGTTCGCAAGTTTGAAGATGACACAAAAGTTGGTGGTGTTGTAGATTGTGTAGAGGATTGTCGAAGATTGCAAATCAAGGATCCAATTGTTGTCATAAGGGCGTGGCTGGGAACGGACCCAAGTGCAAAACACAGGCAATGAAGTACTGGGGACAGGATTAGGATACAGGCTGAGGGCAAGGACATGGACACGAAAACTGGGAACCCGGAACGGGACTGGACCAGAGAGCTAGGAGCCCGGGCTTGGACTCCAAGCCAGAGACTGGACAAGGACCCAGTACCTGGGTCTTTCCTGTGGCTCGTACCCCAGAACTAGGCAAGGACGAGGCTTGGCAGGCAGGCAGGACGAGGCTGGAGTCTTAAGACTTGAGGCTAGAGGCTAGAGACTTGTCTTGGCTTGGCAGGAGGCTCGAGGCTAGAAACTTGGCTTGGCTTGGCAAGAGGTTAGAGGCTAGAGATTTGGCTTGGCTTGGCAGGAGGCTGGAGTCTTCAGGCTCGAGGCTAGGCAAGAGACGAGGCGAGGCTTGGCAGGGGGCTGGAGACTTGAGACTTGAGGCGAGGCTTGGCTCCTCCTGGGCAGGGCACGGTACTCCTGGGCAGGGCACTGATCACCACCCGACAGAGGGAAGGGACAGAACCAACCGCAGGAAACAGCAAGACGGCCTGGCTTACCTGGGCGGAGGCAAGGGTGGCTCCAGGACCAGACAGCAAGACAAGGCAGGGCTTCAGGCGAGGAAACAGAAGGCAGAGGAAGGGATACAAGGAGTAAGGACAAGAACAATCCAGCAGCCACGCCCTGGTCTCTGGAGGTATTTATGCAGCCAGCCCCAACGAGCATCAGCTGCCTCAATTAGTGCTCAACAAGAACAGAAACAGGGTAGATAGGAAAACCTGGAGCAAGGGTCAATGGACCAGACTGTGAACCGGAATACGGACTTCACAGACCGGACTATGACAATTGTAGAGGGAGGTACAGAGGCCCAGGTTCCGCAACTTCTCAATCAAGATTGTGGAAATGGTGGTATTAAATGCCGAGCAATAGTCGATGAACAGTAGGTATTTGGGTTGTCCACATGGTCCATGGAATTGGACCCTGAGAGTAAGTATTTCACAATATTCAGCACTATCTCCACACTGGTAAATATTCTGCACCCCCTTTCAAATATATGCCCAGTATATCTGAGAGGTTTGCATGAATTCTCCCTTTTGCCATCCCACACCCCAAGCATCCCTTAGTGCCCAATCTAAAAACATCTGGTAGTTTCCTCCTCTCGTCAATATCTTTACCTGCAATGTATGTTTGAATATATTACCCCAAAAGTAACAATCAAAAGTCAAAGGTAAAACCCAAAAAACTCGTCATAACAAAAACATTTCTCTTCTAACTTTGACGAGGTCCTCACAGGAAATTTTGACCATTGTTTGGGGCACACTATCTTGTGTTTCCCAGGTCCAACTCAGTCCACATTTGATCCCGTTGTGGCTGAACACTTCACACTATTGTTTGTTCAGTAACATCACTCATTCCACACATGGGGTAAAAGCCTGAGGCTTCTCATTGTTCTCAAACTTGTGGGAGAGAAAACAGCACCGATGCATCAGGGAAAAGGCTACGCAGCATCTATGCCAGGACCACCAGATTCAAGAACAGTTACTCCCCTAGGCCGTCAACACTTCCACACGTTATCACAGCCCAACCCCTCTGGATCACCCCGTGTCACTCTATGCACACTGCGTGTAAAACAGTTACTTGTACATTGTGTTTTTGGGTTGTTTTCATATTTATTTATTTTTATAGTGTTCCTTATAACGGAGTCTCCGACCGCACAACTTACAATACGGAAGAGAGAAATATTCCGCCCATCCGTGAGGAAATGCACACCGATCGGGAGCGGTATGACCAATGGTTTCCAGTTGGAGTGCGCTGTTAGAGATATGGGTTCAGCACCTGGAGAACCAAGCTTCATTTCCACCATAAAATTCCAAGAACCTGGGAAACGGAGAAACAGAGGACGCATGCAATTTTTTCAATATTATAATTACTTATTAATATTTTGTAGGTTTTAGTGGATCAAAGGAAATTTTTATTGTTTAATAATAAAAAAACATTTTAACATTATTGTTGTAATCTGCTTATGAACCAATGAGCCCAGTGCTTATGCAGCCTCACTCCTGATGGAAATCCAGTTGCCAGGTCGAGGATCAGACCTGTTGTTCACCACCGCCAATCATGCGTTCAATGTCAGATTTACTTGCCTATTGTACCAGTGCACAGTAAATTCATGTTGGGAATAGTGAACTCGTGGTTTCTGGCACAGCACAGAGAGAGATTGGAGGGGCGAGGCACAGGATTTGGCAGCAGGCAGTAAAACAGTCTGTGACGGTCTCGATCCATAAACTGTAAGCTGAAGTAAACTAGCCTATCCAAGCCTTTATAAAACGTCAGGACGGCAGCTCGCCACCTTGTACTTATCGTGAAAGCCGTACTGCTCACATAGAATTAGATGCTGAAGCTGGATACTGTAAAAGACGCGCCTCTCCAAGTGCACGCAGCGCATTCGGCGTAGAGATTGTGGTGTGTGGGGGGGGGCGGGGGGGAGCGGTGAGTAGATGAGCAACTATAAAATTACGGATCGGGTAGCATTCACTCTCGGGTGATTGTCAGCCCTGTTGCCGTCAGCTTGTAATGAAGACTCGGCCAAAGTGCTATCGAGACGCGGAGGAATCCGCAAAACTGAACGAGTCGCACTGTTGACCGCAAACAAACCACAGTAAAACACAAAAAATTGTCAGATACTGGAAATCCAGTGGGACACACCCAAAATCGATCGCGCCGGTGATGTCCGCACCTTCAATGCCCAGGAATGCGCGTGTGTACCTGTCTTCTCGGGATGGTCGACGGTCGGGCCGTGTCATTTATGGGCACAACAGTCCCGTCCGCTGGCGGGAGACTCCGTCACTCGGTCGTGGTGCAAACGTGCGAATGCCCAACGTCAATTCCGCCGGAAGCATGAAGTCCTCGGTCGGCATCGGGCCGCACCGCGGCAGACCTACCAACCTACCTCCGGAAATGGTAACGGAAGTTCGGCGCACGTGTCGAGACCGTCGCTTCCACTCGGTCTCTCCCAAAGGTAGGCCCGACCAAGCCGGATCGATCGGGAAACAGAGGTTTACGCGGACGACACTCGCCAGGGCACCCGTGGCAGGCTCGTCCCCTCTCTGTTTTGGTGCACACAATACGTCTTTCTCTTTAAATCGATAAAAAGTGTTTTACCACCGTCAGTCTGCCGGCCGCTGCCCGCGCTCAGGCCCTGTCAGCAACCTCCGGTACATTCTACGACTTTGTGGTTTCATTTCGGAAAACATAAAGCTTTATCATTGTAAATCGGAGCTCGCCGGGCCTCTCGCTTACTGAGTCCGAATGCAGTAAGGCTCACTTAGGACTCTGCGCTGAGTGTCAACCATACCACCAGTAATCCCTTTAAGTGTCTCTGGAAAACGTGTTCCGGAAAATCTCCGGGAACTCCGCCAATCCCCCCGTACAGAAATTGCATGCGTCATGTCGGCGGGATGCCTTCCGGAAGTCCTGCCGGGCAGGTCGCACCTTGGCCCCGCCAGGCGGGGCAAATCCGACCTTCATAGCGATTTCCGGGTTTAACTCGTTAACCGACGCCGCGACTGCCCATACAACAAGGACATGTGTCAAACCGGCGGCACGACGCCCGGAGCTCATGCCCACTTCGCGGAACCTCGGGCCCGCCCGACCGGGTAGATCCGACCTTCACAGGCTTCTGACGGCAATTGGTTAACCGGCGTGGCGCCGAGGACAGGCGGCTGGGTCGGCGGGCGGCCCTCCTGTAGTACCGCCGTGGACCGGCCGCCTCGGCCGGCAGGAGGGCCCCGAAGTCGCCTTCATTCTGACTTCCGAGTTGGGACTTAGATTACTTTCGACTTCTGCCAAGGTCTCGGATCGGCGGTGGGACCTCCGGTTGTCCCACCGAAAATGCCGCCGCTCGGCCGGCTCAGCCCGCCGCATAGGTCCCCTCAAGGATCCCCGCCGCGGGACTCTGTCAAATTTTCAGTTGGGCGATGGCCCTATTTTTGTTGGTGGGACCTCCGGTAGTCCCTCCGAAAATGCCGCCCCTCGGCCGGCACGGCCCTCCGAATACGTCCCCTCACTGGCTTCTGCTTCGGGACTTTGTCAGAAATTCATTCGGGCAAGGTTTCGATTCGACGGCCGGAGCACCGGTAGTCAGCCGGTAAATACCGCCCTCGGCCGGCATAGGCCTGCGAATACGTCCCGCTGACGGACTTCCGCCATTGGGAATTTGTCCGAAAATCCATACGGGCAACCTTCGGAATCGTACGGAAATAACACCGTGCGGCCCGGGTTAACGAATTGGGGAGGCCCGTGCTATCAACCGAATACTGTACTCCAACTCCTCCTGAAAAACACCTCCCCATGAATCTGCAGGAACCCCGCCAATCTCCGCCCCCCGTACAGAAATTGCATGCGTCAAAGGGGCGGCCGAGCCTCTGGAACCCCTGGCCGGCTACAGCCGGCAAATCCGACCCCCATCTAGACTTCTGGAGTGGACTCAGTTACCGAATTGCCACTGTCAAATAGTTAACCTACAGGCAACACACATCAAAGCAGCAAGCCAGGCAGCATCTCTAGGAAGAGGTACAGTCGACGTTTCGGGCCGAGACCCTTCGTCAGGAACAACACCTTATATTCCTTCTGGGTAGCCTCCAACCTGATGGCATGAACATTGACTTCTCAAACGTCCGCTAATGCCCCACCTCCCCCTCGTACCCCATCCGTTATTTATTTATATACACACATTCTTTCTCTCTCTCTCTCCTTTTCACTATACCCCGTATATATCCCTCTCACTATACCCCGTGCCCATCCTCTGGTTTTCTCCCCCCCCCTTGTCTTTCTCCCCAGACCTCCCGTTCCATGATCCTCTCATATCCCTTTTGCCAATCACCTGTCCAGCTCTTGGCTCTATCCCTCCCCCTCCTGTCTTCACCTATCATTTCGGATCTCCCCCTCCCCCTCCCACTTTCAAATCTCTTACTAACTCTTCCTTCAGTTAGTCCTGACGAAGGGTCTCGGCCCGAAACGTCGACTGTACCTCTTCCTAGTGATGCTGCCTGGCCTGCTGCGTTCACCAGCAACTTTGATGTGTGTTGCTTGAAATTCCAGCATCTGCGGATTTCCTCGTGTTTGCGGTTAACCAACAGGACTTGGGCAGGTTCGCCAAGCCGTCCCGGGCCGGTGCAGCAAGTTAATAATCTCCAGGCGGGCAATTGGTTAACCAACCCTATCCTGACAATTCGTAAACCAGCCGGGCCCTGGCAAATCGTTAACCCGCCCGGTCCTGACAATTCGTTAACCAACCAGATCAAGCTTGCTCGGGACAATTCGTTGACCGACCTGATCAAGACAATCGTTAACCCGCTCGGTCCAATTCACTAACCATCCAGATCCAGACAAATCTGTAACCAATCCAGCCCTGGCAAATCGTTAACCAACCGGTCACGGAATATTCGTTAAGCAACGCCTGGTCCTGACAATTCATTAACCAACCAGATCAAGGCAAATCACTAACCAGAGAGCCCCGGTCAATTCGTTAACCAACCAGGAACGGGCAATTCGCTAACCCACCGGGCACGGACAATTCGGTAACCAACCCGGCCCTGGCAATTCGTTAACGGACCGGGCACAGATAATTCGTTAAGCAACGCGTGGTCCTGACAATCCGATAATCAAGCTGGACCGGAGAATTCGCTAACCAATCCGGCGCTGGCAATTCGTAAACTCGCCTGGTCCTGACGATGCGGTAACCAGCTCGGCCCGGCAAATTCGTTAACCCACTCGGCTTCGGCGACTCATGCAACCGACCCTGCTCGGCTGACTCCTTCGGGGGCTCGGCCGCGGTTTTGCGTGCGTGCAGTGTGTGCATCCCTGTGTCTCCGCCAGTTAGAAAACCGTCAGCTGCAGCAACGCACGCTCGACCTCAGGCCCGACCTCTCGTACCTATCGACGACACCGCTGCTGACCGCGCGAACCGTGACCGTCGGGCACCGGTTCATATCGCCACCCGCCCTAAACATGACGCTGAACCCAAAGACGGCTAACCAGGCCACCCCATCCCATTGTTCGGACCTTAACCTAATGCAATGGACGTTAACCGTAAACCCTTCCGACCCCTCCATCGGTTAGCGCGACCCCCGAGTTCCCTGTGGCTTCTATGGCCACCGGCACAGTTCGACCCAGCCCCGCAGCCAGTCCGAACCTGTGGCCCCGCAGAACACGGCTGTGACGGGATCTTGAATTATCCTTAATGAACTGCGCTTTTAAAGAGAGATAGAGAGAGAGAATGAGAGACAACGAGAGAGAGACAAGAGAGAATGAGAGAGAGAGAACGAGAATGAGAGAGAGAACGAGAATGAGAGTGAGAGAGAGAGAACGAGAGAGAGAATGAGAGAGAATGAGAGAGAGAACGAGAATGAGAGAGAGAATGAGAGAACGAGAGAGAGAACAAGAGAGAGAGAAAGAATGTGAGACAGAGAGAATGAGAGAGAGAATGAGAGACAGAGAGAATGAGAGAGAGAACGAGAGAGAATGAAAGAACGAGAGAGAGTGAGAATGAGAGAGAGAGAATGAGAGAGACAATGAATGAGATAGAGAGAGAGAATGAGTGAGAGAATGAAAGACAGAGAATGAGAGAGAATGAGAATGAGAGAGAGAGAACAAGAGCAAGAGAGAATAAGAGGGAGAGAGAATGAGAGAGAGTGAGAGAATGAGAGACAGAGAGAGAGAGGCGAAGACTGCTCACAGTTTGTTTGGAATTTCTGCAAGGATACTGCCAGCTTCTGAGCTCCCACATAGACAGAAGGAAGGAGCTACTTGAAGGACAGCTGGTGTTCAGCATGGTGAGATAAATACAAGGTCAGCTGGTTGTTAGACAGACACATATGGTTTTGGACACTGGATGAGCTTCGTTGTGTACCCACAGAAAGGTGGGTTTTTAGACGATCGATCAGTGGCTCTTGCAGCGTGGAGAAGGTGTGACCGGTGGGAAGCTATTAGTGTGTCCAACCCTCACCTGGGTTGATAACTCCCCCACAGAAGACTGTTCCCTTGTTGTGGTCACGTTCGGTGACTTCTAAAGGACTCCAGTAGGACATCGGAAAGAATCGACAGCATCGGCTTACTCGAACAACCACAACACCTCTCTCTCTCTCTCCATCACTACTCAACTCAATACCACGAACTGAACTGAACTTTACCCATCATCGTAAGACGGTATCCATTTACCCCTAGGCTAAAGAAGCTTGGTTTTTATATTTCCACACTTATAATCTCATGTATAATCTTTGCTAACCTGTTTGATTTATCTGAATTTATATTACTGTATTGCGTAGTTACTGATAAAATAGCATTAGTTAACAACAATACCATACTCCAAGGCGTTTTCCATTTCTGCTGGTTCTTTAACCCGTCACTCACGGGGTACGTAACACAGCACATACGCGACCGTACAATCCTGCGGTAGCTCCGAGTACAGGCAGTTAAACGCCACGCACAGGTTGCTGTCGCCCCGCAGAGCCAAGCCAGATGCATCACTACCCTGCCATCCACCACACCACTCAGTCCCGCCCTCACCTCCACACCCCCCCCCCACCCGATCCCCGCCAGAGATTGCGGCAAATTCACCCTACCCCTGCTCCGAGTACTGCACAAGTCAAAGTCAGGCCCAGCCACACGCCAGACCCGTTCCGCCGTCCCGTGGCGAACAGCCGGTTGCCCCCGCCCCCGCACCCCCACAACCCCCTGAGTCTGCTTGGAACAGACAGTGGCAAAGTACAACACAGCCACTGTGACAGAGGCACTGCCATGCAGCATTGCCCGGCGATTGGTCTCCCTGAGCCTCCTACCCCTTCTCCGAATACCGGCAGCATTCGATCAAGCCATCCGCTCGTGAGGCTCCGCAGTCCCGCAGCAGCAGCCGGCTAATTCATCCCTAAACCTGCTGCCACCTTCTCCGCATACCGACAAAGACCCTGACCCAGCCACACGCTCGGCTGGCCCTGCACTACCTCGGCAACCGGGAAATCCACAGTCCCACCCTCGCGAGCCTGGTGTAGCCCACCACTCCCAGTACTCCGCCGCACGAAGCCCGCGGGGCGGGTGTGTGAGGTCCAGGGAACTCGTTTACCCATTTACCCGTGTGCAATTAGTTAACC